>NC_088301.1:37989715-38127083 GCF_032854445.1 Liolophura sinensis
TACAGCCTTCGCTGAAGCAGCAACCATTCACCAAAAAGGAGAGCCTAATGGTGGATATCATTTGTTTTGAAATAGTCTGCCATGTTATGAGTTTCGATTTGGCTTACAAATACTGAGTGAAATATATGTGAGTATGTGTTATGTGTGAGGGTGGGCTGAGAGGTAAGAACCACAGAAGAAGCAGACATCGTTCAGAAAGAATTTTTTGGGAAAAAGGGGTATGTCTTTCCAAGATTGCTGCTATGGCTATAAAACTCCACCGTAAAGAAAGGAGTTGAAGTATGGTATCTTGGTGTCTGCATGACTGTCATCATTTGATTGAAAGCATTGATCAGTCAATCAGTCCACTTTTTTTGTGGAAAGGAATATATGTATGTAATAGCGCTACATACACCCCAGAATTTGAATAGATTGTTGAATTGTGCCCATGCTCTTAAGAGAATTCAAAGTTGCATGCAATGAGAACAGTAGGTTTGAAAGACTCGACAGTTAAATCTCTATGATTCATGTATTTCAGAGGCTGTATCTTGGTGGATATGTCAAGTTATGAGGAGAGAAATGATGATGACAACTTTTCTGCAGCATCTGGAGATGCAGTGCCTGCTGATGAGAGCTCTTATGCTCGAAGATTAGAGAGAAATGCTGCTGCTGGATTCAACAAGGGACATCTGTCCCAGGGATTTCTGTCTCCAGGGGCAGATAACTCTGAGGCTTGTCTCGAATCTTTACCTTTGGAGCTTCTCATGCACATTTGTTCTTACCTGGATGCAAAATTATAACAGACTCTTTAAGTCATGTAAGCCAACCATTTGAGGATATTCTCACTGTGGACAGTTACTGGAAAGCAAGGATATCAAGTCGCTGGCCAAAGATATACCCTGCTGTCCCAGGTACTGTAGCATGTTTTGTCCCTATGTCATTCATGATTCTCTATTGATATCGGCTGATCAGAGGTTAAAATTTTGACAAACAATTGTCATAACTGCAGGGCATGCCTCCATGGGGTACACATGTAAGAATCATGTTGGAGAAGAGCTACTTTAGTGTTAAGACATGTATGTCTTAAAGACAAAGTTAAATGATAAGGATCGAGATAGTCGGAATTGCTTTCTTAAATTGTAGGAAAAAACGCATTTTATTAAGCCGTTGTTGTTAGTTCAGCAGGATAATATGGAAACGAGTTTTCTGCCGTTTCCAATTTTACCAGGTGAGACATCATGCAAGAACACTTGACGTCACCCATCATTGACTTATAGCAACAAATGACATCGTACTTTTAAACAAGCATGACATCATTCCAACGTAACTGCCTTACATGATGTCATATCAGCCTGATTCATCGTCATTGAAAGAATATTTAGTACATCACATCAGGAAAATTTTACGGAAACTGCCGAAGATTTTATTTCTTTAGGACTCAAAGATAACAAAATTCTTTATTCATTTGATTGGTGTTTCATGCCATACTCAAGAATATTTCACTTATATGACGGCAGCCAGCGTTAAGAAACTGAGCATAGCCAAGGCATTACCCATGAACATCCACAGGTTGCTGCCAGACCTTCCCACATAAGGCCAGAGATGATGCCAACATGAACTGGACTTGAACTCACAGCGACTGCATTGGCTCCTGTTTCATTGCACTTTGCTGGTGTACTAACCCCCTCTAGCCATATCAGCTACTTCACTAACTTGCCAAGTGTAGAGTAAACCATATTCAGGTACATACATGTATACGTGTGTATCAAATCTTTTGAAGTGATAGAATGTTTTTAATAGATAAAGAGATGACATTTTACACTACTTCCATTAGTAAGTGCAGACAGTGGTGTACTCTTTATTCTCAAGTTGAATTAATTTATACCACTTTTCACGTCTATTTGTATATGCAGTGGAGAGCTTTGATTGGAAACAAGCATGCATAGAGAGAGAGGAAACCTACCGTATTTGGTGTAAACCAGAGGAGCATTTAGAACAGTTTTCATATGATGTGGGTATCTTTGCTCCAGTAGACTGTGTTTCATATTCTCAAGGTTTGTATTTTTTGTTCTATGGATTGATGTTAGACCCTTGCCCTGACACACCGTATCCCACAAATGACATTAGCAAGCCATTTACCAAGACTTGAGGAAAATAAATTGCAGCATGGATAATACATGTATATGAAATATATTTTATACGGTTATGGCTTATTGCTCTAACACAGTTTCTTGTTGAAGAACACCAACCTTTGACCTTGTAGTTGTGGTGTTCGAATATAGTTCTTACTTGATAGGCTACCACTTTAGTTAAGGACACATAAAACACTTTGGTTTTATTTCTTAAGGTGTCTCTATGGAATTAATTAACTAAGCTGAATTAATTGATCATATACTTTATTCTTAAGCAGTTTTCTTTATTCCTTAGGACCAGAAAATATTTGCATCTGGCTCACGAGACCGCTACCTCAATATCGTTGATGCAGACAAGCTGGAATATGGAAATCCAGCCTCTATGAAAGCTGCCAATCTCCATTCTGCTGTTGCTCACAAAGTAAGAAAAAGGAAACTTTTGTTAAGTAACTTCTCGATAGATCTTACAAAAACAATTTTGTGAGTTACTGATGTATAGTTACACTTTCAAGATTGTCTTTCTTGATTTTAGTTACATTTAAGGTTGACATTCCTGTTTGACATTCTTTCGTTCTACAGAGGCTTGACAAAACTCGCTCAGCAATTAACACTTTTATTTTTACAAACAATGACCAAATATGACACAGACTGACCTGAACAAGTTCATGTAAAGAATTTTAAAACATGATGGTGAAGAAGTGTGACAGCAACAAAACTCTGCCGAGCGATCCCCTATGGGGAATAGACTTACTTAGCAAAAACATAATCATCTAGGAACCTAAAGCAGTTGTAAATTGCTCAATAAATGCAAATTTGAAGATTTTCCATTATACAGGATTTTCCACTATAGGATGTACACAAGATCAAAGGTCACTGCTTTCACACATCACAATTGAACATTAAATATTTCAATTAAGGAATCAGAGTTTCAGGAACAGTGAACAGTGTGAATATATGGGTTTAAAGAGTCATGCGAAAATGTACTGGAATTCTATTGGTGATGACATCTTAGTCACAAGTGGAAAGATCCCGTGGCAGATTATATGACATCGCACATTTTTGTTCAGTCACACTCTCAAGCACTCACAAAATAGATTTGTGCACAGGCTCATACTTTCTCTCACTAGTGGTCAGTGGGTTTCTGTATCACAGACAATATTTAATGTTTTCACTGTCTTACCAGTGGGCAACATACCTCAGGCGTGTGATATGTAATGATTCCTATCTGGTTGCATCATTTATTACCTGCTAACAAAAACATTTCTCCCGGCAGTGTATGTCACCTATGATTTGTAGTTGCCATTGGCTGATTAGATGGATTCAGATATTGACAATCATATACCTGCCAGAGCTGCAGGTCACTCATAATATAAATCGCATTGAGAGTTCAAATACACCCTGCACAGCTGAATTGCTACATTCCATGGCACATCGTTTTGAAGGCATGCCACTATGTCAGCTGTCTGGAGTGAACATAACTTGCATGGTTTTTCTTAGTTCAGCTTTATATATATGCAGGAATGTTTGGTTGTTCAGGGTTAGAATTTCAACACAAATCCTCACCAATGCACGAAATTCTAACCCTGCTATTTGATAAATATTATAGTAATGTCTTGTTACTTGTATCTGGAAGAGTCTGTGAGGAATTAAACCCATGGTGTGAAATCACGCCAAGGGATTAAATCACCACATATACTCTTCTTAGGAAGCGGATAACTTATCGTGTACTTTCTACTTCTGATGTGCAGGGTTGGATATGGTCTTTGGCTTCGCTGGATGATATGCTGTGCACTGGATCATGGGATACCTATATCAAACTCTGGGATCTTCAAGCTGGCTGCTCCCTGGTCTCTCAGTTCAAGTGAGCAAATAATTGGCATGTTTTTGTGGATACATAATCTCTGTCTAAAAAGTCAAGTTTGCATTTTAGTTCTGTAGCAGTAGAGATCCTGGACACCGTTACACAAAGCAATGGGATACTGGCAGTTCAAAGTCATGAAAGCTTGGAAACTTTCTTCGGTGAAAGTGAAGGCCTGATATTTAACTTTCATAATTTTTTTTATGTAACTTCCCCTTTCTGTTAGTACATGTATTTGTTACATCTGCTATGTTCATGTCTTTTCTTTTGTCTATCTTCTTCATATCATGTGGCAAAGGGAACTTTGTTATTTTCCAGGTAAAAAAAAAACTGTTTTATTTTCAACTTCAATACTGTTAATGGTTGTTTTGATAAAATAAAAAATGATAATATATCATTTACTGTTTCAGGTGTAATTCTGCCCTGTTAAAGCTCCACATAGAGCCTGGACTGATCATGGCTGGGGGTTATGACAAATGCTTGTACATGCTTGATCCTCGGGATGGAAAGATCAAAAAGAGACGATCTCATCGACAGGCGGTCCTGTGCTTGGCAGTGGATGACCACTTTATTGTAACTGGTAGTGAAGATAAAACACTGTGTATCTTTGATCGTCGGGCTGACACTGTAATGAAAACCATTCCCGTGAGTTTTACCTGAACGTTATGATTTTATAATTTCTTAGTAACGCTTTCCACGTCATTTACCATATTTAAGGCATATTTTATATCTAATCAAAAAATTATTGTTGTTATGATGCTATAAGGAAAGTTACACCTCACAATGTGTCATTTTCTTATGAAACATTAATTGTGTCCAGTTAACAAAATATGCTGCTTAATGTTTAAAGTATAATATACATGTAGCTGTGTATCCATTATATTTTTGTGAAAACATATAATTATCGGCAAGGTCTACAAATAACATAACAAATGATCGTCTTTCTCAGTTACCTTATTTTAATGGCATTGTTATTATCTTTATTACATGTTATTTTCTAGAAATAAAGAAGTACCGTACTGAAGCAGTAGGAGAATAAATACTATATATGTTGTGTGTTTCTCAGATGGAAAGTTATCCGATGTGCCTAAGCTATGGAGAAAACCAACTGTGGGTAGGAGACAAAACAGGCCTCATCCATCTGTTTGATACGCACAGTGGTGCATTTGAACTAGTCCAGGTAAATGGTCACATTTCCTGAAGCCTACTAATATTTATTATATTTGTATTTTGGGATGCTTTATAACATTAAGTATTTTATATTTTGGCAGTTTAGTCAAATGAAACTTGGACAAACTTTATTTCGTGAGCCATGTTCACACGATGCAGTTTGTGCTAGTTTGTTGTGAAATATCCTTTCTCCTAATGTCATTTGACATGTCGATTTAACAAATTGCGCTGTGTGAACTCGAGGTAAAGGCAAAGAAAACACTAACATGAAGTATATGTGACATGGGATATCATTAAATACAATCCGTAAAAATAGGTTGATCTATTTTATTTTTCAACTTGGAAAAATGCATTTGAAATTTGAAATTTTATGGTGACCATTTCTTACAATATTGGGATGAATGATCTGGTTTTTGCCACTTAATAAATATTAAACCATTAAATTTCATCATTCAAAATGCCTGTACCGAATGGATGTTGAAATGAGCTGCTTCTAGAAACCGAACACATGGATATCAAATGACATCAGTGATATCCTCTGGGTCACTAATATTTTAAACCATTAACTTGATAGGAAAAATTCTAAAAAATAAATCTGTTTTTTGGGGTGCAGTATTTAATGTTCCTTCATCTGACATATACCTTTTATATGTTTTATTGTTTTCTATACCTTTAACCAAAGTTGTTTCCAGAACCTGCATCATGTGTATCCTAATACAGACAATTGTTAAGTGTACATTTTAATTTACAGACATGTGACGTTGGACACAAGAATAGAGTGACAGCGATACAGCACACCACTGGGGCAATGTTCACATGCTCCACTGATAAGACACTGAAGGTTTTAGAACCCAACCAAAACCCCGGTGTGATTACAACCTTGCAAGGAGAGGGAGAACTGGCAGGAGTAAGTCCATAGCGTGTCTTTATGGGTTACTTGAGTATGTATCATTACACTGCTTTCAAATCAACTTAATTGTGCAACTTCCTACTAGATGTATTTTGCATAAAAATAAGTAAGAAACCCCCAGAAAATGTTTGACAAACTGAAAATGTTGCATATTTGAAGTACCTAGAAGTTTAGATGTATTGTCATTTCAGCTTCATTATAAAAATGGAATCCTGGTCAGTGCTGGTGATGGGATTTCTGTAGGCGTGTGGAGACCAAAGGTCACCAAGGAAATGCAGTCATGTGACCAGTCAGAAACCAATCAGGACCAATCTCATGACAATGATGACCAATGAGAAAATGTGCAATCTGAGGATGTTCCACAGAACAACATTTCAACTTGATGACAACTAATTCTTATGACATTCAAGGAGCAAAGGCTGGTCATCTTAAAAAAATCTCAAATTGATACTAAAGCAACATGTTATTTTGAAATCATGCTAATCTACTGTGATAATTTTTTTTAAATTTCAAAAGTATCAAATATAACTTATATCCAAAATAACTTGTGGTGAAATTAAATTGTCAATAAACATAATACACACATTTGTGAATTATGATTTATGTAATGAAATGAGTCCTATTGTGCCCTGTTAGTGTAACATTCACATGTGATCTCAATCTTGTAAATTCAAAGTTAAAGTACTTTGCAATTTCTTTAACTTTTGATGGGTAATGGTTTACACTAGTAAACTAAATTTATGAGCTGTTGGATTCCAGACTATTGTACAAAAATTTAGTTGTTTTTCGAGTGAGTTCTTGACCTCTTGGCAGCCTATATATTTTGACAATATTTAGCAGCATTAGTATGTCAGATTTGGTGTTGTCAGAGAAGTTAAATTTGTCAAAAATAAATTCTTGCCCATTTTCTTCACAGTAAATTCACTCTTTGAGATTATGTCATGTATGACAAGAAGGTATACATGTACAAGAAGTATTTGTACAAGTACTATATATTATTTTCATTGGCAATAAGAAGGGATTCTGTGTGTATACAACATTGAAATTGAAATGGTTTTTTACTGTCCAGATATGTGTTTGTTGCAGTTATTTCCCTTGTTTGTTTTACATCTACAGTGTCGGTGCATTATGTCAAGGTACGGCATTCTTAAAAGGACAATACTCTGTTGAAATCTCCAACACAAAAGAAAAAAAAAACGGTTCACTTCAGTTATTTAGATTGTGTGTGTGATATATATTGTTATTTACACACACATATATATATATATATGTTTTTTTCATGTCTTTGATTTTTTTCCAATAAATATGTAGATACCAAGGTTATGGTGGTGGTTATGTGGTTGTTACATGATGTCAAGCTGAATAAGATACAGATTTGATTTGTATCACTCAGTTAAAATTATATGCCATTACAAATTGGTTGAAACTGCTCAAATTGATCTGAAACTTTTCACGCTGTAGCCATGTACATTTGCCATGTATCAGTTCAGTATGATGAACGACTTTGAATAAAACTTCATAAAACTGTGTACAGCATAACATAGATGGCCTTGATTTTATCAAAAATCGACACATTGTGCCAAATCAGAACCATTCTGAAAAAGTCTGGAAATCTTCGAAACAGAATAAAATTATAAATTACCATAATTCTGTTGACATGATTAAGCAGCCTGAAGCTCAGCCTAGACCCTTTGTCATGGTGAAGGCATTGAGAACCAAGTTTCATTTCGATAAAAAAGGTCAATAAAATTGTTTCAGACTCACTGGAGGATATGGTGCAAACCTGAAATCCACCAAGGTGCACACAGAGGCCTAATGGTGTTATCCCAGCCAATACACACTTAGAAATCAGCATTTTTAGCAAACTTTCAACTTAAAAAATTTGGGGTAACATTAATGTTCTATAACTGCTGAAAATTTTAAAGAGAGGTAACTGGCATAACATGTACATGTGTGTCTAACATGGGCAGTTGGGAGTCTGATCTGGCTTATAAGGTAGGGCATTAATTGGTGACCATCAGCCTGATTTCAAAATTAATGCAACACAATCATCAAAATCTTGTGATGTGGATCCCAAATTTGACGTGTTCAAAGCAGAATTTATCCTTGTCTCTGGAGTTCAATAGACATAAACTTTGATTGTTATTTTTATAGACAATTTTAATATTGAGATAAATTAATTGTTCAGTTTTTCTCCTCTTTAACATGAATATATGATGACATGGTTCTTATATAAATTAAAAAAAAAAAAAAATACCAAATTAGAGCCAGATCCAGGTGTATACAGTGGTAGAATTTATATCTTGAAGGTTCCAAACTGAAGTTCTGAAATAAGACTACAGTATGTATCAAAATTACACATAACCAATTGAAGAAAAAATAATTTAAAAAAAGGCATTGGTGTCTATCGACAAATTTTTTATTTATAAATTATGCTTCCATTCTATTTATTTTGGTAGGCCATCTTGTAGGCCTACAATTCAAATCCAATACAATGTCTAACACCTGTGAGAGGAATGTTTACATCCTTGTGCAACAACGTACAATTACGTTGTCATATTTGTACAAAATATTTCCTATATTTGAAGATACTATGAGAACAATGCCTTTATATGATATATGAAACATTGTTTTCAATAAAACCATGCATGCGAAAAAAATCATTATCCTTTAAAAAACTGATTCATAAGAAGTAAATACCAGTAATATGTACATGTGTTAGCTAAAATAGATTTTCCAGTAAAGGTAAAGGTTGATCTGAGATCAGTTTTCTTCTTCCCAGGGTCTGGTTTAAAGACGCACTCTTAATGTTACATCCATGGTAACCAGTACTATAAGCATCAAGTCATCGTGGCAGTTGCGAGCTCGTACCCTTAAGAGAGCTTCGTGAAACTGGGCCCAGAATGGTTTTCATTAATACAGATATGTACCATTTACTAACCTGCAACTCAGCCCGTTGTTAGCTTTGAGGACAGTGAAGGTGACAGGAGTGAGTTACAGGTTTGTGAATGTAATGATTCAGAGTGGTTATCTATGTGGAATCTAAGCTGGGAATATGGTCAACAGTCCTCAGAGCTACATTAAAGAGCTTACTTTAACTATAAAGTATAGTGTTAATTGGGTAGAATCGTAGGTTTCCACACCTGTAACAAGCATTCAGAGTGTGTAGAATTCGTACACAGGCAATCAGACCGATAATAAGCCAATTATTAGAGAGTCCTAAGCCCACCAAGTTCCCGGCAGCTCTGCAATTGGGGACATTTGGGGATACTTTTTAAATGCTTTCTTGGACCAATGTATATAAACTGGTATGAATGGAGCCTTACACCTGAAGAAACCTAAAAACTGTCAGAGCTAACACTGTCTACTTCCCCTAAAGCTTGCGAGCCAGGGTTCTTGTCCTATATTGTGTAACCATGTAAAACATATATATGATATCAAGTTTTCAAACAATACTAGGGCTGAAAAATGGTTTGTGCTGATAATGACATACAAATCTTGGTTATATGTGTATATAATGTAGATACCCATACATTAAATGTCAAAAATACAGCCACATGATCATTAATTATTACCTGTCAAAAAATAACCATAGCAACCCAGATACTGGCTTCTACCCTATACAACCTTTTCAAAAGCAGTGTATAAAGCATGTTGTGAAGGCATTTCCATGCCTAGACAAAATATATTGATAAACATGATGTTAGCTAACTCACCAAACGTAAAGAAATGTCATGATTAGAACATTAAGCAGAATAAATTGCATTCAAAGTTGCTCCTAACCAGGCAAAATGCTTAGATTTGGTCACAAGGCCACCAAAGAGCTTGCATTTAGGAGTCACGTGAATGCATAACTTCTATTCAATGCTATTCAAGTACTAAAGTGGTGAATTTTAATTATCCATGCCTGTGTATATTAAGTACCTTCAAGCAATGGAGCTTCCCCCTTGTGTCATTGTGCTTTACATGCATCTAAACCTTCAGATGTATTTTTGAGATATCACCCCAAACATTTACTTTAATACTGATTTTAATTAATTAATATGCACAAGCCATCATGTTATTGTGCTCTACATGGGCGCAAATCCTGAGCTCAACATATGAAATATTTTTTGCGATATCATCCCAAAAACTTTGTTTACCATTTTTTTTCCCTGTTACTGAACACCTGGGGTATGTCATTAGCTACATCTATGCATTGTACAGGGAATCTAAATATTATGAGAACAGCTGACAATACATCTAAATTTAAAATTTCCCTGTGTGAGAGATGAAGACAAGTCTATAACGCTGAATTGAATATATGGACCAAGGCATCAGGTATTAACACTGGATATCTTATTTTGACATGTAGTACTGCTAGTCATTCAGCACTGATTCCATATCCCTCAGAGTATTTTGGTACAGTTATGCATTTTGTCTATTTATTTTATTCATTTCATTGTCATACTCAAGAAAATTTCACTAACACAACGGCGGCTAACCTTATCATGGGAGAAAACCAGGGGAAACCCACTATCATCCACAGATTGTTGGCAGACCTTCCAAGCATGAGCATGAACTGCCTTAAGTCTGTTGTTTACCCTGGAAACTCTGGCTTCATCTTATCACAACAATGAAAGCCATGTTATAGCCAATAAAATAAATAAATAAATTTAAACCCACTGATCAATTATCTTATTAATGTTGTGAAACATATACAAACTTGATCTTATTTGTAAAGTTTATTACATGTATCTCTTTCACACATTCTACCTAACTACATGTAGTTTTCTTTGGCCTAGAGTAGATCATTTAATAAACATGTGCCAAAGCTTTGGGACTGATTCCATAAAGCAATTTTCACTTACCTGTACTGAAATTCTTCAACCTTTCCCCATGTTTGTAAGGTTTTTTATTCAAGCATATTCTAAGAATATTATTCTGTGTGGACTGATAAAATTATACATGTGCTTTTTGTGACGTCCTGAAATTTGTCCACCCAACCAATGCTGTGCAGTTTCGGAAAGCAAATGAAGAGGCATAAATCTCACTGAAATTTGCACTGTCAAATGCAAAAAGGTTCAGGAATTAGGGCGTAAGTATTAATTAAAGCTTACATAGATGATGATCATATTTTGAAAGATTAGTATTAACATAACACTTTTCTATGTATTAACAATTTTATATCCTGATTCAAATATAAAAATCATGTTTCAAATACTGACTAATAAGTTAAAAATGCATTTTTAAACTGAAGGGCTGGAAAATGTCTCTGAATGAATTGATCTGCTTGGCTTAATTGATCTGCTTGGCTTAATTGATCAAAAGTTTTCTAGTGAGATTTACCACCACTGTCTACCATGTACAACATGAAAACACAAAAATGACAGTGACTGGAAAAACCTGTTCAAACCTACAACATGGTTTTCCACATATTACAATCCTTCGTGTTGTTTCCAATAAAACAATTTATTTGGTAGGATGTGTAGGTTTCACCTTACCAAACTCTTTTCTAACAAACGATACACAAAAGGCTAAAGGGAATAAATATTCAAATATAGAAGTTGTCCTAGATATAATTGTCAGTTATATATAAAAAAGTACCACATACAAGCACAACATAATATCCATTCACTTCCATCAATCATTCTCATCCACAGTTCTCCATGTGAAGGAAATGATATTTCAACCCTTCAACTTCAAACCAATATCATCTTTCTGATCCACATTGTCATAAATTTGAATCACTTTGTCCCATTCATCATCTGGCCAAACTCCATTTTCTCGAACATTTGGAGGGCTTTTTTTCCAGTCCCAAGATGTCACAGGTTTCATCCAGTTTTTACCATAGTTAGCCTCCACATAACTCTCAGTTTCACATGGCACCCGGAATTTCATTTGAAGCAACTCCGTCCAACACAAAGAGAACTTGGGGAAAATGTACCTATTAAAAAACAAGAACTGATATTATCACACTGAAATGGTTCTTGAGTGAGTGAGTGCTTGGGGTTTAACATCGTACTCAACAATTTTTCAGTCATATGACAACGAAGGAATGCTGTTTCACTGAGACGCCTTAAAGAAGGCAAGTAAGCCACCCAGCCCGAGCCATTATACTGATATGGGTCAACCAGTCATTCCACTATTCCCTTCATGCTGAAGGGTGTAAGCGAGGAAGTTAGAACTTCTTGTTTTAAGATCTTAGGTGTGACTCGACCCAGGATTGACCCTGGATCTACCTCCTCCCGAAGAGGACATTCTACCAACTGTGCTGTCGGGGCCGGTGAAATGGTTTATTGAAAAATCTTAAGAATTTATGCAGGTGTTTAAATCAGGTAAATGGGATGTCCATAGATGTGTGTATTCAATGGTTTCGCTGCTCTCCCATTTGTGAGCTGGCCATTAATTTGTCTTCTATTGGTAAGATTTTTTGCTGGTTCATAAGCATCACAAGCACATATTAAATAGAGAGTAGTATGCCATGCTCTCTTCATATTTTTACTCATCTACCTACCATACTCCAAAGCTAGATTTATTTATTAATTTATCTGATTGGTGTTTTACGCTATACTCAAGAATTTTCTCCAATGCTAGATGAAGCACGAAAGAGGCACCTCCAGAGGTATATAATAACCACCAATCAGTTGTAACAATGTTTTTTTTTGGGTCGTCCACTTTTAAATTTTTTTTCTCACCACATAAAACATGCAATGCTACCATCCTTAATAAGAATTATATTTGCAAATGTGATCATTACAGGAAACATTTCTGAAAGGCAGAGAGCTTAAAGTAGGTTTTAGAACGAGCTTAATGACTTGAAAATCCACTTACTTGTATTTCTTGCCTGTGTCATATTCGGTTCCACCATTCCACAGATAATCTGGCTCCTCATAAAAGAAAAACAAGTCCAGCTTGATCCCAGTCTTAACATGAATGAATGATAGCTCGTAGCTATCAGATATCTATCAGAGAGAAAAAACAAACAGGGTTAAACAAGGATACTAGAACCCCTCTTAAGTAAAATTCTGCAGTTTGCCATATAAAATCCAAAATGTTAATCAAATAGTAACATGTACATGTATATACGTGTACACATATATAGTTGAATTTCTGAAAGCTACAGCACTGCTGATTTCAAAAATGATTTTGAAGTTTATCTAACTTTCTTATTGGTGAATATGAAAGGGTAATTGTTGTTTTTCAAAACATTATTTTTTGGCCAATTTTTTGGCCAATTTTTTAACATTTTCACAATTTTATTGTCCAAGTGCATAGATGACTTTTAAATCTAAAAAACAATCCCATGGGTTTATGAAAATTATTCATCTTGATTTTTCAGAGAAAGTTAAAAATTTCAAAAGTTTTGAAAACTTTAATATTCATTAAAATCAGACAAGACATAAACAATTTTGTGGAACCATTTATTAGCTACATTACTGAGCTACCTTACACTGTAATTCATCAACTTTTTCATATATGAAAGAGCAACCCTCAGTGTAATTTAAGAACCATTTTAACTTGCTTTTGGAGCCAAATTAGAAACCTGAATAAAGATCTTGTAAATATGTGAAAAGATTGCAGAATTACAGTACATGTATGCCAAATTTCCAAGAATTATGAAAAATACATGTAAATAAGAAATATTCCACCATACAACTGGCTCAAAAACAGAAAGTGAGAAAACTAACAAACTGCATTGAGGAATCTCATGTGTGACAAAATAGGCTGTCAAAATGTGAGGTCAATCTATTTGCATAAAAATTATAATGCTCCATGAAAGTGCAAATTATCGTTTCATCTTTCTGAGCAAAATCTGCTGGCACGGGCATATAAACCGCTATTAAACCCGATGGCATCCTGGTGTAGAGATTACAAAAACTGCCAAATTTTACAGCTGAGGGGTTCTATGGTATTCTTAATAAATTTTCTTAAGTCTTACCATCATCAATATTAACAAACTGGTAATACTCAAGGCAATTACATGTAACAAGACATCCCAGACTTTACATGGAAGTTCAACACAAAGCCAGCGCAGCATTTAGGGACACATGGAAAAATTGCAAACAATCAGTCCTTTGGTCATTTCACCACAATTATATTTCAGTCAATTTACATGACATTGTAGTACAACATAAAATGTAGACTGAAACATTACTACTGCTCTACAACATTGAGCATTACCATAAGACCAATTTTAATTGTTGTTTTATAAATAACAGAGTAAGTTTTTTTTTAATGTCATAGGTGGATATAAATATAAAACTTGAAAAATCATCTAATTTGTGGGAAAATATAAACTATCTTGGCAATGTTTCCTCTCAGAGAGATATTTACATGAAATATTTTTCAGAAAGCCTTGAAAACAGAGAAATCATAAAAACATCAACATTGGACAAGATAAAAAAAACATGATTACCAGTTTTACTTTTGATCCATTTTTACCTTTTTTTATAGTGTCGGCACACCAGAAAAAAATAAATTTAGTTTAGCCTGCAGCGCATTCATAATATCTGTTGTGGACAAATTGTCATTGACGCACCTTTCCAAAGAGATGCTTGAGTGTAAATCCAGCTCCTTGAAATGCTGGAATTATCCGGTCATCATTATCCTGTATACCCACCCCAAAATCAATATCTTGGCTGTATGGAATGATGCCACACTGGCGGAACCAACCTAGAACAAAACAAACAAATGGATTAAGAGAATTTATACATGATGCCACATATGTAACACATCCCACTGGTTTTCAAACTTGATCTAGCGTTTCACAAAGTGAACCTGCACAAAATTTTTTTATTATCATCAACCAATATTTAGAGAAATTGTTGCACAGACGGCTAAGCCTGACAGCTGGATTGACAATTAGATGGACCCAGATTAATATCCCTAACTTTCACAGAGGCATGGGATAACAATGGATTTAATCAGTTTATCAGGAAACAGAAATGTACTGGTACAACATAAAATGGAGCCCCTAAAATACAGATTGTATCACTCATAATGTCATGGGCACGGGTTCACATCCCTATCAATTTACACCAAAAGGATATATTTCACAATGGCTATAACTCTGGCTTTCACTGCCATGACACATCGCTATCTTACCTAAGCAATTGCCACTGCTTAGCCAAAACGGTACCTCCAGTTTATTCAGAACTTCTCTCCCTTTCAACATCACGGTGACTGCTTTTTTCACAAATTCATTATCAGTCGGTTGTTTGTACAGTTTGTAAAATTCCCTTGCACGAGTATAATTGCAGTCTAAAAAGGTTGCATCAAATGTCTGGGTCATCAAGTTTTCTGGCACTTTCAGATTATACCCACGCTCTTTTACATTAACAGTCAGTAACCTGAAATTAAAGAACAATACCGTTGATTGCAACTTCATTTACAGTTGCAGTTTCATGCATTAAATATGCGATATATAACACAAGTACATTAAGATTCTAGGTTAAAATTAGTCTGCATCCACAATTTTCATACTTTCAGGACTCATATTTTATGCTGCAGTCTTTGATGTCTGCTATTAAAAGAAAGGGTAAGTTGTTAAAAGTAATGTAATATTGATGTTAGTCAGGCGCTAAATCTTAATACCCATTTCATAAATGCAGGGTGTCATGTATGTTACGTATTAAGAATAATGCCTTATGAATATGCTTGAATAAACAACTTGCAAACATGTGAAAAAGTTGAAGAATTACAGTATGTATATGTACAACCTGAACTCAGATATCTGCATCTTGCAATATAAACTCTGCACAAAGAACTAAAAAACTTTTCGATCAAAATCAGAAGTATCCCCACCTTTGGTAAACTCCTGAAGTAGTTCCAAAACTTAAGTCTTCTAGCTGCAATGATTGTGTCACCCATTTGGGCAAATCTGAGTCCCATCTGATGTCACTGTGCCAAAAGTAGCTTTCCTCATCATCTTTTCTTTCATACAAGAAAACAACTTGGATGATATGGCTGCTTGGAATCCTTCTTTGTATGAAGTAATGTGTTGTGATGTTGGGTGTATTCAAACTGGTTACTGATTCAAGCCTAGGGTCTGGGACTTTGACCTCATGAACACGCAAGCCAGCCATGATGAATAGATCTGGAGATATTTTCTGTGACAATAAAAAACAAAAGGTGAAGGCTTCAGCATCATTTAAGCTTTGCCATCTATATAACAGGCATTTGGTATCTTAATGATTGCATAAGTATATATACATGTGTATTCTGTTACGTAAACCACACATAAAACAGTATTTTATGCTTTAAAGACAGGAGACACACAGGTACTTCTAGGTTACTTTTGTTAAATGTTAGCATATTTTATCTTTGTCATATAAATAATTTTGGAGGAGATCAGTGTTTAGATCGCAAAATATAAATTGTTTTGTAATCAAAGTGGTATATAATAATAACAACGTATGCATTAAATATGCCATAAAATATCACTTATGGAATTCATGAAAAGTAGTGCTTTCTGTACCCTAGGTTTAGTTTGTTCTAACACCAGTCAGATAGTTGAGCAAATAAAGTAGATTGTGAATGATGTTAAAACAACTATTGGGGAAGAGGGTACGGAATGGTATCACCAAGCCTGTGCACATAACTAACTGGAAGGCCCTACACCTAAAATGTTACTATATTTATTACAGCTTGATTTGCATCTGATGCTACTTCGAAAAAACCCTAACTGTGATTTTGTTTTTTCTGCATTGTAAGCCTGAACAATGAACATTTTATTAGCAATAACATTGAAAGGTTACAGTTCAAGAATTATCACATCAGCCTGGTTTATCTAAATTCTAAATACTGTTTTAATGTCATGTTCTATGGAGAAAATACAAAGTGCTGTTTGTGGGGTTTTTTTTCTGAAATGGCATAAAAATAATGGTAAAGGTTGATTTCATTATTTTTCAGTCAAATGAAGACTCTCTATGAAATGTTCATATGTACATTTCACTAACATCAGCTAAAAACTAATTACAATGTTGAAATAGTAAATTACAGCTGCTTAAAATATTCAGACCACTCACATCTGTACTTTCTAAACCAATAGTGGTGTGATGACGTCCAAACTCATTGCATGTCTCACAGTAGAGAACATCTTCTGTAACACCGCCACGCAGGTAGGTACGCACAGCCTCTGGCTCAAGGATGGTGACAATCACACCCTGCTGAGAGCACACCTCCAGAAATAGAGTCAATACTTCCTAATATAAAAAAGAAAAGGAATGTGGTATATATGGTAAAGCTATACATGAACGTATGTGATTACTACAGGTAAAAAAAGAACAAGTACATTTAAATGCTTTAATATATGTTTTAATTTCTATGTATGTATAACATGCTAAGTACATCTAGTGACTATATCATATAAATTCACTTAAAAGTCTTCAGTAGTAACATAAGTAATTATTATTTAACAAGTATATATACTTTATTATTTATTTACATCTTTTAAAATACATGTTTATTTTTTGGAGTAAAGTAAATCAGCAGAGAAAAGCAAGAATAGTCTAACGGAGAAGTACTGACTATTTCAAAATAAAGACTGCTCCCCTGGTTAGTAGAAAGATGGTTGAAGTCAATTACCCATAGTAACTGTACAATTAGCTCTATAGTTTTATTAATATTACATACACAGTGTAATTCAATAAATCTAGATTCATCAAATCATACTTGAGAAAAGAACAGTTTTGAAGAAAAAAAAAACTCACCACATTGGATGAAAGTTTCTCATCCTATGGAAGAAAAAAATGAGTCATTAGATGGAGATTTGAATTCAATTTTACGTGTGTGTCTTTAGCTTTAATTCACCTACGTAAAACTGGGCAGAATTTCATGCAAGGATATTTGTTAAAAGACAGGATATGTTAAAACAAAATGAATAGTATAACTGAAACAAATCAATTCTCCAATTCCTCCATAAGCAAAACGATCAACCCTGTCTTTGTTCTAATCTTTGCCTTTAAACTGATGATGTATGTGAGCCACAAGTACGGAATCTCTGGTATGCATAATTCACAAACATATACTTAAACATTAATGTTATACAGTAATTGTGCAGAATTCAATTGGGAGCTGATTGGGAAGAACTTTTTCCATTCGAGAAAGATTTGGTTTGATTTTTGCTTCATGCCATGCTCAAGAATTTTTTTACTGAGGTGGTTATGGTTAGTTTTATGGGTGGAGAGAGCATGGTGTAAACCACCAACCTGTGGCAAGTTACTGACATATGTTCCTACATGTGAGGTACAGACTTATTGGTGGAAGACTACGGAACAAGACTGACCAAGAGCACTTCTAACACCTATTGTAAACAATGAGATTGAAAAACAATGACCACATGAACAGTGAGCATGCAACAGGAGAACAAATTCCCAGCACATGGCCTGGATTGAATCCCAAACTCATGTGCCTCAAGGATTTGGACTCGCACTGAGCAATGTTCAGCATGGTATAAAGGATATTATTCCATTTTTATAACAGTTTTGCTAGATGGTACATCTGGTGTACAAATGTGATTATTATTTGATCTGTACAGACTGATAAAAATTTAATATACTGTTTTGTGAAACAAGAAAATTAATGCAATGTCTAATTACAGTGCTTTGAGCAAAAAGTTTACCTGTTTCACAGTTAAAACCATGAAGAACTGTATTAAGAGATACACCAAGCTGAGACACAGCAAAATAAAGAGAAACTGGTATCGCCTCATCCCTAGTCGTCCTTTCACCCACTGAACCAATCGACCCACATCTTCACATGTGATGTGCCACCTTCTATGGTTACCAGATGTAGACATCACAGATCTATCAGCTTTTTTGTCACCATCTCTGCCAAATAAAAGTGTACCGTATATAATTATTTTCACAGCTTATGCACACACAACCCTCTTAATCTTAAAGTAAAAGAAAGCTAAAATATTAGTTCATATATTGGAATACTATGGTAAGCTTTATGAGCCATCCTTACAGTATCTATAAACTCTGACGTCACATTACCTTTTTTTCCTCCTTTTTAATACAAGAAAGGAATTTTAATTATGTCAGTAATTTTTTACATATGGGTAAAACAAGCTGTTCAAACATTCAGTGGCATGATTAGAGTTGGCAAAATTTCCTCTGACGTCAGAGTTCCTAAACTGTGATAGTATGGTTCATAAAGCACATCTTAGAATTCAAATGTTTGAATGCCTTTAACACTGTTCACAAAAATCTATAAAAATTAATGAAAGAATATTTATGCATAGTTTTAAGTGGTCTATTTAGTGATGTCTACTTCGTTTTTTAGGGGTCTTTTCTTTTAATGATAAACAACTTAATCAGAAGTAGCAGCAATACCAACAAATTCCCAAGTCTGAGTGACAGGTTGTTTTACATGTTTATGTAATAATACATATTAGAAAACAAAACATCTACATGTAAGATCCCCACATGCATAAAATAGGAAGCTGCTGACACTAAATTTTATGTCATGTATTAGAACAAATCGTTAAGTGTAAATCATGGTTTCCTATCTTGTTAACCTTCCTTTTAGTAATGCATCTAACACTAGCCGCAATAAATACCTTCATAACTTTACTACATCTGTTTAATTACTACATATCAAATGCAGATACAACTCACTGGACTCATTACACCATGCAACCACAGACAACAGATCTAACTGGTCCTAGCAAAGGTTAGCGATGCTGAAAATGTGGCCTCTCGGAAAAATCAGAATTCAGTGGCTTCAAAATAGCCAGTAAGAAATTTGTCACCTTTTTGACAGGCCATGTGATCATACAAATAATTTTTTTCCAATCATTATAATCCAAGTGATCCTGAATGAGGTTTACTCCACATATGGGAGTTTCTCACCATGCACCGATATGACCTTGCTTAACAGTGGTGACAGCATAAAAGCTCATGAGCTTTAGCTTTTCTGAGGACATAATGAATAAGATGAATTGATCGCAGGGGCTACAGAGACAGACAAAATCATTCTTCACCTTAAAGCAGGGCAAAACCTTTCATGTTTAGTCTAGATCCGTACAGTCAAGATAGGTGTATGCAATCATTTTTCCTCTTAACAGTTGATTTTAAATTTAAAGCCTTGAATCTGACCTAACTGCACCTACATGCTTTACTCGCAAGACACAGAGGTGAAAATATTGTAACATGGAAGTTAATATAAAAACCTTTTGGCAGCAACAGTTTGATGTTTTCCTAGAGTAAATGTAGGCTACCAGCATCAAAAGTGAAGCCAAACATGGGCAGTTCTAGAAAACATCAAGCCAGAGTTTTGATGTTTATCGTCAGGTTTTTTTTTCTAACAAGGAACATCAATGACCAAAAATTGAACTAAGAATACATCTTGGAACATTCTGAGCATAAGTTTGATGCAGCGATCGCCTACCGCAAGATTAAAGTAAAACGATGTGGTAGGGTAGACTATTATAAGGCTAGCCCTGGAATTGTGCTACCTTGACCAACAAATTGTCCCAATGGAGAAAAGGGAGCACAACAATGGAGCACAACAACTAAAGCTGAATAAGCTGAAAACAGATATCTAATCTTGTATCTAGCCATGAAACGTGACGTACAATGATCGAGGCTTTGCCAGTAAGACGGCAAACACGGAAGAAAAGTCTACGATGGCAATGTCATTCTGATAAGTTTGCCGAATCAGTGTACGTTTATAATCATTCATGTTCGGAAATCAGACTTGATGCATGCCATTTACCGTAGAATAGTTGTGCAGTTTTGTGCTTAAGTGGATGACAGGCTAGGTGTTTATCACAAACGCCGAATGCTGCCGAAATTTATCCTTTCACTTTTCGACACGGAGGCTGCCATTATTCTACTTCGCGCTGACTAAACTTAACCCAGTGAATGGATAATATTTTCTCTCAGTATATTAGCACAGATGTGAATTTTGGTTGGTAAATTTGATATGTTGATTATGTTAACATTTAAATACACAACAAATGTAATGTAATTTTATCCCATTGCATTTGTCTGGCTTGTTTGTTGCGGCGCTGACAATAACGCCATCTGCGTTTACTTCCTGCTCAAGAAACAACAACGTGGACGGTGGACAGTAACAGTGTCTGTTTCTGTCATTCAGATCAAACAATGTCTTCTCTGTAATTTCTGTTCTTTGTTGTGCAGATTACGATGACAGACCACGCTGATTATTTCACCGTTGTGAAGGTGATATCTCTCTGCGCAGCATGGTATACAGTGAGCTCTGCCCAAAACATTATTGGGAAAACCCTGTTATCTGACTTTCCATATCCAATGACAGTTGCAATGGTTCAGCTTATGTCTATTTGTTTGTATACCATTCCCGTTACGAAAGTATTGTCAGTTCCCCCAGTGAAAAATATACCTCGGAGGTATTACCTGAGTCTCATAATACCATTAGCCTTAGCGAAATTCACGAACTCGGTTACTGCACATATCAGCATATGGAAAGTTCCTGTGTCATATGCTCACACAGGTAAGCAAAATGTAACGTTACATTAGCTAGATGCGAATATTCTCATGCAGCTTGTAGTCATGGTGAAACTGAAGCTTGGTCAGGGGTATACCTTTTGTAACTTTAGGCTTTGTATATGAAGAGATTGAAAATACAATATTTCAGACAGTACAATATTATACAAACTAGTCCAGCTTTTAAATACATCTTTTACAGCTGATATCGGTTTATTACTGACTATTGTTGATTTTCCTCATGTTGTGAAAATGGAGATTTATTTTTGTGCTGTAAGCTCAATCAGCATCTCAGGGGTCATGTAAGGTCATGCAGATATAGATAAGACAAGATGGGGTCTCTCATAAACCAACACAGGCAGAAAGTGGAAATTGCAAGGTTGGACGTACATCTTATACAGTCAAGTATGTCGACTCAATGGTGCACCACGGTATTTACACCATGGTAGTTTACTAGAATCCCCACCTTGGCATGCTGATTGGGCTTATTGAGATGATTCGAATGGACACCTGAAAGAAGTTTTATTGATGAATACTGATTGCCCATGTACGTCTGCAGAATGACATAAGTGGTGAGGCTAAGCCTGATCTAGCCTACGTGGGTTACACAGACATAAAACTTTAAGTTTGTGTAGGGTGAAAGTCATGTGAAAGCAGACAGTTCACATTGCTAGATATAACCTGGGCTGGGTACTTTTTAGTAGTGTAAGTACACTGTCTAGTAGGTTGATAAATATTTCAATACTCTGTATTCATGGCGAATCAACCTCTAATCAAAGATTTCGTCATTAGCTTTTGTGGTGGAGAGCAACCCGAATAAGTTCACCACTTACCACTACAGGACCAAATCCACATCATGACATCTCCCCGCCCTGTCTCCACACACAATAGTCCTACTGGTCCATGTAGTCAGACTAACTTTTTAGGTGCAGATTTTGCACATGCTCCTGTGCTCATGGAGTTGGTACACTTCTTTGATTCATACATACATGTATCGATATACTGTCTTGAAAACCAAAGGCTGTGACAACCATGGAACAGGTCATGTGACATTAGGATTTGATCTGTTTCTAATTGCAACCATCAAAACACAATATACTGTAAATCTTCACCATTTTCGACATCTGAAACAGTTTGTGTAGTGAATGCATACAATTATTTGGAAACTGATACAAAAATGATTCGTTTGTGTCATTAAGGATGAAAGCTTCCTAAAACTGAAAATTACATCACTACACCCCATAGTTCTCTTAGGACGTTGCAAAATATTGATTGCAGAGGCATTTGAAAAGGTTGAACAATTCGGGTATGCCTAAAACATAAAAATAACATGAACTTTTGCTGTTAAAATGCTATACGACACTTTACCCTTTATTGTCTTTCCAAAAACAGTTAAAGCTACGATGCCGCTGTTTACAGTTCTCTTGTCACGAATTCTGATGGGGGAAAGGCAGACTTATCAGGTCAGTACTACTATGATAAATGCAGTTATTATGTCTTATTAAATAACAATAAGTACAGGTGAATGTATATTTTGAATGACACATTAACATTTGAATGTCTGTGTTCCAGTGTTCATTGTCACTATGTAGACCTAGCAGTTACTGTATATCAAAAGATTATGGATGTTATTTTCCTTAACTGAAATGTACATGTTTTTCTTTTTTTTTTTTTTTTTGTCAGGTATACAAATTGCATACATGAATGTCGTGCATTGTGCTGCAGTCATGTTTGCATTGTTTTCATTGTTTGTGTCATTGATAAATTAACTTGGTTGTTTTTCTGTTTTATTTTTTTTTTAAATTGTTATTATTATTTATTATTTGTATCAAGAAACATCCTTTTGTTTTCAACAGGTGTACTTTTCATTACTGCCCATAATTGGTGGTGTAGCCATTGCCACAGTTACAGAGCTGTCATTCAATGTAATTGGATTAGCCAGTGCTCTCCTTGCCACTATGGGCTTTTCACTTCAAAATATATTTTCTAAAAAGGTGAGTGTTTAATTGAAAGGCCGCAAGGATTGAGATATATTCAGATTTGTGTATCCAATATTGTCATTACAGTCATTGTCAATGAAAAGACTTCATTTGTTTCCAAATAACTTTCAGTTAAATGTTTTAAGATTGAGGAAAAGTTTATACATTTACATGTAGTTTGAATGGTGTTTGTGGAAATGCCACAATATTAGGTTGAATGGGAGCCTGTAAAAATTATCTTCAGAGCATTTTTGTAAGGTTTCAACGTTACTTATTTATTCCTTTATTCATATTTGATTGGTGTTTTATGTTGTACTCAAGAATATACTTGGAAGAAAGTATTCAGAGCCTGGGGCAAACCAACAACCATCCTAAGGTTGTTTCAATGTTTAGAAACAAAATATAGTAAGGTGTAAATACATGTATATTCTTAATTTTTGCTAGATGTGTTTAGACTTGTTAGCTAGTTATAGCACTGAATGGTCAGTGTTATGCAGGAGTCATTTCCTCAGGACATGGATAGTCCAATCAGAAATACATGTTTCTAACACAGATGTGACACAAATGACCTCAAATATTGTCCATGACCAAGATGCTCACCTTGCTGGAAGACAGTTCCGCTGATCCTAGAAAGGTGTTTTAAGGTTTGTTTGGAAGATACATGTAGGATGATATGCTACTGGAAAATGAATTTTTAGCCCTAAAAGTATTAATCTATGACAGTTGTTTGCCCCTGAAAATACACTTTTTGGACTGACATTTTAGGTCATTTGAAATCCTCCAGTGACTAGATTACTCAATCCATTGAAACTCTAGACACTAGCAAAGATTGTGAATTCAATATTACAAAAGAATCACAAAAAGCATACAACTGTGCAAATCCACTGTGCACTGGCTATTTGACTCTGTACTGTATTAGGGCATTTTTAAACAAAGTGTTTTGAACAAACTTTCTTCATAAAGTTTTCAAAAATAGGGTTAATTTACACATAATTAGATGGTTTATTCCTCCCACAATTGCAGGTGTTAGGTCTCAGGATAATATGTTTTTGTAAGGAAGCGGCCATGCTCCAAGAACACTAGCTACTTTAATTCTTCATCCTTTTTGCAACCAATGTAGTTATGTTCCCAAAATGAAATTTAAAAGGTGGATGCATAAATTACGCTGAAGATGGCCCTTTCATATGCATAAGGTTGAGGAATTAGGGTGCATCTATTTTAACCTGATGATATTTTGTTTTCTTTTCCCTTTATATATATATAAATATATCTTTGTGTTTAAAATATGGTACAACTGTTCAATTTTCAGTGCTTGAGAGATACAGGCATTCACCACATTAGACTCCTCCTTATTCTGGCGAAAATCTCCACACTATGTTTTATTCCTCTTTGGTTGTTGGTTGATTTGCGGAAAATCCTGAGAGATGAAGCTGTGGTAAGTATTTTGACTTTTTTGGTATTCCTGTCCAGGGAGTTGTAGTGTAGTTCTTAAAAAGGTGCAATGGCAGTAAGCCATCAGTTGCAATCATATCAAAAGGAAAACAAGTTCAGGTGAACACATCATATATGTACGCCCAAACAAATGCATTTGTTGGACATGAATAAAAGAATACCAGCAGCATTGTGGTGAGTATAACGGCTGAGGGAAATCTTCATGGGTGTTGATGATAGGTATGTGGTTACCATGACAACCATCCAAATGGACAAATGTGATTCGCGACACATCATCTGTGTATGTTTGTATCCATCAAATTAAAACTCTCCGTGTAAAACAATTGGAGATACAGCCTGGACACGAATATGGACGCACAGATTGACAGACAGACAAACGGACTGATGGACAAAGTCACTATAAGATAAAAGGCTCCACCTAATGGCAAGAGTGTATAATAAGTATATGTGAATGGGCTGTTGAAGAGGAGATCTATTTCTGGGTGCAAAACAATCAGAACTTGTTGCCAAAAGTTAAAATTTCATTTGATTTCATCTGGTATTTACTGAAATTTGCCCATTTGCTTGTAAGTCCTTTTGATAAGTGTATAGAAAATTCCATAACTGTATACATCATTGTAGGTCTGTCCTAATACATAGGAAATGTTTAGCACATTGTTCCTAAATTTACTTGACAGAAGTCAGCTGTTTTCTGTTAACATGATTAAAGTAAAATAGACTGCAGCCATCCTGACACAGGACATCACCGTTACAAATTATACCATTATTCCATCACTTTGCTTCGCCGATTGTGATTGAGGTACATGTTGGTAGATGCCAAGGTTTCCAAGCCTTTGCTTATCTGTAGTTCCATTGTATTGTGATGCAGATAATATTGGTTACTATTCAGTATTAGTTTACTTCTTCAACCTTTTCAAAAACCACTACTACCAATATTTTGAAACATTCTAAGAGAACTACAGGATATAGAGAAATAATCTGCACAGTTTCATGAAGCTTGCATCTTTAATGACACAAACAAATCATTTTTGGCATGATTTTCATTATTATTGTATACATAAATTCCACCTTAAAAAGTGCTGAAATGTTAAAGATGAGTTGTATGTATTGTGGAGTAATGGCTTTTTTGTGGCGTACATAAACTGAGACCCTTGTATCAGGCATGAAATTTGTCCTATTTTTGGAGTAATTCCTCTCTATTTATACAAAAAATGCATCAAAAAATGTTCAGAATTTAATTCAGTGTTCAGTTCGCTTTTTCATCCCAGTGTCTGTCTCATCCGTGGTGTATATTTGTCTTCTTTCCAGATGAACAGTGGCAATTTGGGACGTACCATGTACTTGTTAGTTGTTGATGGTGCGTGCAATGTGATACAGAATGTGGTGGCCTTTTCCATTCTTGCCCTCATCACCCCACTTAGTTATGCAGTTGCAAGTGCAACAAAAAGAATTGTGATCATCTCTGCATCGTTGATCATGTTGCGGAATCCAGTCACCTGGATGAACATGTTGGGCATGTTTACAGCTATTATCGGTGTCCTAATTTACAACAAGGTACAAACATTGTCATGGGAAAAATTTGATGGTGTTTTTTTTTTGTCTTGATTTTGTATTGATACAAGGGTTAGTATTTCTAATTAAATGTAGTAGCATGCTGAGTGGGCATACAGCCCAATATTTCATTGAGAAGATTAATATTTTCACCCGAAGGTTGAGTGCAAATATTTATCCTCGAGAGGAAATATTAGGACGTATGTCCACGCAACATCTTGACGTAACAAATGTATCACAATGAAAAGCATTGTGAACAACTTTTTCTTGAATTAATACCGGTACTTCAGCCAACGCACACATGTTCTCCTACTTCATGACCCGACTGGGCACCTCGGTTGAGCTCAGAGAAAATAGTTGCATTAGGTGAATTGCTAGTTGCTAGGGTCTGCAATTCAGTTTTCACAAGAAGATGTGACCAGAAGTTTTTCCAAAGGTTGTTCTTGTTATATGCTGAATCATTAGAACTCTTGTGAAAATGAAGGCAAGTAAAGTCAGTGTGTCTGTGAAAAATATTTAACGCCCCAGGCTGTATTCCTTATCTTCTCTTTGATTGCAGCAGCTTGTCCAAGGTGTAGTGACGAATGAGAAGCCTAGTTTTTACTCTGAATTGCAATAATAGCATATGTATAATGCTATAATGCTCAGAGATATTAGCAGGCTAGACTATGGATCTGTGCTGCTTAATATTAAAATAATTCACTTTCAGGCTGACAACTACTTGATAGGGAAAGATATATGTATTGTAGTGTGATTCATTGGTGTTTATGTCATGCTCACTTTATACAAGACAGCTGTCAGATTTATGGATGGAGGAAACTAGAGTTATAAACTACCTCCTGTGAACTTCCTTTTTTGCACTCTTTACATACTTTTTTTTTTTATTTTCAGGCAAAGTATGATCAGCAGCAGGCAAAGAGGAGGGAAAAAGTTTTACCTTATGTCAAAAGTGATACAAACTTGTCAAGGATGAGCAATGCTCTTTTGAATGGAGCAACACATGGTTGGAACACATCCGGATTCTTAAATCACCCAAATGGATATCCAGTGGAGCGCTTGCAAATTGAGGAAGTTCCAGCATTCTCTCACAAAGCTTACCTGCCACACATAAACCACAATGAAGATTTCCCACACAAGGAGACAGTTGGTTATCCAGCACTAAATAGCAGAGCCTCCAGACCATATTCCAGAACTGTCTATAATATATAAAATTTTGCTGTAAAAAAAAATTAATCAGCTCTTTTTTGACCAATGCCAAGCATTGTTTGCTGGTCAATGCTAAAATGGGTGAGAATTTAGATCAAAAGAACTTGTTTAACACACAACTGAACTTCCCATTTTGGCAGTCTCCATGACAGGACTGATTTGTGTGCAGGGTACAGGTGGCTTAATGGGATAAAAGCATCATTGTTTCAACATCCCTTTGAACAGATATTATTACATTGGCAGTTTGTTTTAATGCTTTACTAAGATTTGTTTTAGTGTTGAGATTGTGTGATACTTGTGGTATATTTATTTTTATCAATGCAAATAGGGTCTTCCCTCGTGATGTATGAAACTGTTAGATAAATAGATCAGCGGAATAGGTGTATGGTCATATTTCACATAATGGTGGGGCAATGATATATTTGTCTGCTAGCACTTCATTTACCTGAAATTACTTCTCTTCACGAGTTCAGGTAAATAATTCACTTCTACAACGAGTAAAAGAAAAAAAGCTAATGTTCCACTTCCTAGTTATTGCAAAGTTGCTGTGAACCCCATCTTGAGACACTACACGTATCCACATGGTGGACTTGATTGAAATCTGGATTGGTAAATTGAAAGGAAAATACATATACAGTGATGATAGCAATATGTAGTGATAAAGCAATGTAAACCACAAATTTGAGAAAATGTTTGAATTATGTTTAAACAAAAATTACTCTGACCATTAAATTTTCTTTGTCAGTATTTTCCCTAAATATTTGTTTAATAAATTAATACTTATGTTCTTAAGCCACTTAGTCACAGGGCAGGTGTAGAGTGCCCCAATTGCACTGATGATATGTGGCTTTGATTTGTCACAGTATTGTCACTCTTTGTCTCGGCTTGCCTTCCTTTTTCAGCATCTCAGAAACTGTATTTTATATAAACAAAAAAAAAAACTTTACTGACTGGTTTGGTTTATTTCCAAGCATAAGAACTTGACCAGTGCAGTAACAAAGTCCTTTAATACACATTTTAATACACATATTCTTTGAGATGTGGGTTTTGCATGCATCACAGCAAATTAAAGAAAGAGTGCAGTGCGCTCTTGGTTTTTAGTACAGGATTTCCTGTGTTAACATCTCTGCGTTTTTTGCAGAGATTCTGGCAAGAACAAGATTAAAAGAAACATGTGCAATAAGTTGATAAATGTGTGGTATGTTATGTTCATGTTCATAGTGTCAGTGACCAGCTACTCTGTATTTGAAAAAAAAAAGGTATTGCTGCATTCTGATGCCATGCTTTTATTCATGTAATAAGTATTTGTTGATAGATTTTATTCAGCTGTATGGAGAATGGGCTGATATATAATAAAGTATAATGATATCAGTTTACTCTGTATGGTGAATGGGGAGATATGGAATATAATGATATCAGTTTACTTTGTATTGTGAATGAGGAGATAGTATAATGATATCAGTTTACTCTGTATGGTGAATAAGGAGATACAGAGTGCACTCTATATAGAGAATGAGGTGATATAGATAAATAATGTGAATGAAATGATAAATGTGTTTACTCTGTGGAGAATGATGTGATATCATTCTATATTAGTTTACTCAATGGAGAATGAGGTGATGTGGAGTAGATATGAGGATCGTTTCATGTAGAGTATGATGATATCAGTTTACTGTGTGGAGAATGATTTGACGTAGAGTAGAATATCAGTTTACTCTGTGGAGAATGATTTGACGTAGAGTAGAGTGATATCAGTTTACTCTGGAGAATGGTGTGATGAAGAGTAGAATATAAGTTTGCTCTGTGGAGAATGAGGTGATGAAGAGTAGAATATAAGTTTACTCTGTGGAGAATGATGTGATGGGTGGAATATGTTTGCTCTGTAGAGAATGAGGTGATGAGTAGAATATAAGATTGCTCTGTAGAGAATGAGGTGATGAGTAGAATATAAGTTTGCTCTGTGGAGAATGAGGTGATGAGTAGAATATAAGTTTGCTCTGTGGAGAATGAGGTGATGAAGAGTAGAAAATAAGTTTACTCTGTGGAGAATGATGTGATGGGTGGAATATGTTTGCTCTGTAGAGAATGAGGTGATGAGTAGAATATAAGATTGCTCTGTAGAGAATGAGGTGATGAGTAGAGTATAAGTTTGCTCTGTGGAGAATGAGGTGATGAGTAGAATATAAGTTTGCTCTGTGGAGAATGAGGTGATGAAGAGTAGAATATAAGTTTATTCTGTGGAGAATGATGTGATGGGTGGAATATGTTTGCTCTGTAGAGAATGAGGTGATGAGTAGAATATAAGATTGCTCTGTAGAGAATGAGGTGATGAGTAAAATATAAGTTTGCTCTGTGGAGAATAAGGTGATGAGTAGAATATAAGTTTGCTCTGTGGAGAATGAGGTGATGAAGAGTAGAATATAAGATTGCTCTGTGGAGAATAAGGTGATGAGTAGAATATAAGTTTGCTCTGTGGAGAATGAGGTGATGAAGAGTAGAATATAAGATTGCTCTGTAGAGAATGAGGTGATGAGTAAAATATAAGTTTGCTCTGTGGAGAATAAGGTGATGAGTAGAATATAAGTTTGCTCTGTGGAGAATGAGGTGATGAGTAGAATATAAGATTGCTCTGTGGAGAATGAGGTGATGAGTAGAATATAAGATTGCTCTGTGGGGAATGAGGTGATGAGTAGAATATAAGTTTGCTCTGTGGAGAATGAGGTGATGAGTAGAATATAAGATTGCTCTGTGGAGAATGAGGTGATGAGTAGAATATAAGATTGCTCTGTGGAGAATGAGGTGATGAGTAGAATATAAGTTTGCTCTGTGGAGAATGAGGTGATGAGTAGAATATAAGTTTGCTCTGTGGAGAATGAGGTGATGAGTAGAATATAAGATTGCTCTGTGGAGAATGAGGTGATGAGTAGAATATAAGTTTGCTCTGTGGAGAATGAGGTGATGAAGAGTAGAATATAAGTTTGCTCTGTGGAGAATAAGGTGATGAGTAGAATATAAGTTTGCTCTGTGGAGAATGAGGTGATGAGTAGAAAATAAGTTTACTCTGTGGAGAATAAGGTGATGAGTGGAATATGTGTGCTCTGTAGAGAAGGAGGTGATGAGTAGAATATAAGATTGCTCTGTGGAGAATGAGGCGATGAAAAGTAGAATATAAGTTTGCTCTGTGGAGAATGAGGTGATGAGTAGAAAATAAGTTTACTCTGTGGAGAATAAGGTGATGAGTGGAATATGTGTGCTCTGTAGAGAATGAGGTGATGAGTAGAATATAAGATTGCTCTGTGGAGAATGAGGCGATGAAAAGTAGAATATAAGTTTGCTCTGTGGAGAATGATGTGATGAAAAGTAGAATATAAGTTTGCTCTGTGGAGAATGATGTGATGAAAAGTAGAATATAAGATTCCTCTGTGGAGAATGAGGTGATGAGTAGAATATAAGTTTGCTCTGTGGAGAATGAGGTGATGAAGAGTAGAATATAAGTTTGCTCTGTGGAGAATAAGGTGATGAGTGGAATATGTGTGCTCTGTAGAGAATGAGGTGATGAAGAGTAGAATATAAGATTGCTCTGTGGAGAATGAGGTGATGAGTAGAATATAAGTTTGCTCTGTAGAGAATGAGGTGATGAAAAGTAGAATATAAGTTTGCTCTGTGGAGAATAAGGTGATGAGTAGAATATAAGTTTGCTCTGTGGAGAATAAGGTGATGAGTAGAATATAAGTTTGCTCTGTGGAGAATAGGTGATGAAGAGTAAAATATAAGTTTGCTCTGTGGAGAATAGGTGATGAGTAAAATATAAGTTTGCTCTGTGGAGAATAAGGTGATGAAGAGTAAAATATAAGTTTGCTCTGTGGAGAATGATGTGATGAAGAGTAGAATATAAGTTTGCTCTGTGGAGAATAAGGTGATGAGTAGAACATAAGTTTGCTCTGTTGGGAATGAGGTGATGAAGAGTAAAATATAAGTTTGCTCTGTGGAGAATAAGGTGATGAAGAGTAAAATATAAGTTTGCTCTGTGGAGAATGAGGTGATGAGTGGAATATGTGTGCTCTATGGAGAATAAGGTGAAGAGTAGAACATAAGTTTGCTCTGTTGGGAATGAGGTGATGAAGAGTAGAATATAAGTTTGCTCTGTGGAGAATAGGTGATGAAGAGTAAAATATAAGTTTGCTCTGTGGAGAATAAGGTGATGAGTAGAACATAAGTTTGCTCTGTTGGGAATGAGGTGATGAAGAGTAAAATATAAGTTTGCTCTGTGGAGAATAAGGTGATGAAGAGTAAAATATAAGTTTGCTCTGTGGAGAATGAGGTGATGAGTGGAATATGTGTGCTCTATGGAGAATAAGGTGAAGAGTAGAACATAAGTTTGCTCTGTTGGGAATGAGGTGATGAAGAGTAGAATATAAGTTTGCTCTGTGGAGAATAGGTGATGAAGAGTAAAATATAAGTTTGCTCTGTGGAGAATAGGTGATGAGTAAAATATAAGTTTGCTCTGTGGAGAATAAGGTGATGAAGAGTAAAATATAAGTTTGCTCTGTGGAGAATGATGTGATGAAGAGTAGAATATAAGTTTGCTCTGTGGAGAATAAGGTGATGAGTAGAACATAAGTTTGCTCTGTTGGGAATGAGGTGATGAAGAGTAAAATATAAGTTTGCCCTGTGGAGAATAAGGTGATGAAGAGTAAAATATAAGTTTGCTCTGTGGAGAATGAGGTGATGAGTGGAATATGTGTGCTCTATGGAGAATAAGGTGAAGAGTAGAACATAAGTTTGCTCTGTTGGGAATGAGGTGATGAAGAGTAGAATATAAGTTTGCTCTGTGGAGAATAGGCGATGAAGAGTAAAATATAAGTTTGCTCTGTGGAGAATAGGTGATGAAGAGTAAAATATAAGTTTGCTCTGTGGAGAATAGGTGATGAAGAGTAAAATATAAGTTTGCTCTGTGGAGAATAAGGTGATGAAGAGTAAAATACAAGTTTGCTCTGTGGAGAATAGGTGATGAAGAGTAAAATATAAGTTTGCTCTGTGGAGAATGAGGTGTTGAGTGGAATATGTGTGCTCTGTAGAGAACGAGATGATGAGTAGAACATAAGTTTGCTCTGTGGAGAATGATGTGATGAAGAGTAGAACATAAGTTTGCTCTGTGGAGAATGATGTGATGAAGAGTAGAATATAAGTTTGCTATGTGGAGAATAGGTGATGAAGAGTAAAATATAAGTTTGCTCTGTTGGGAATGAGGTGATGAAGAGTAGAACATAACTTTACTATGTAGAGAGTAAGGGGGTGTAGAGTAGAATGATATCAGTGTACTGTGTTTGAAAATGAGATGATGTAGAGTATGATGACATCAGTTTGCTCTGTGGAGAATGAGGTGATGAAGAGTAGAACATAACTTTACTATGTAGAGAGTAAGGGGGTGTAGAGTAGAATGATATCAGTGTACTGTGTTTGAAAATGAGATGATGTAGAGTATGATGACATCAGTTTGCTCTGTGGAGAATGAGGTGATGAAGAGTAGAACATAACTTTACTATGTAGAGAGTAAGGGGGTGTAGAGTAGAATGATATCAGTGTACTGTGTTTGAAAATGAGATGATGTAGAGTATGATGACATCAGTTTGCTCTGTGGAGAATGAGGTGAAGAGTAGAACATAACTTTACTATGTAGAGAGTAAGGGGGTGTAGAGTAGAATGATATCAGTGTACTGTGTTTGAAAATGAGATGATGTAGAGTATGATGACATCAGTTTGCTCTGTGGAGAATGAGGTGATGAAGAGTAGAACATAACTTTACTATGTAGAGAGTAAGGGGGTGTAGAGTAGAATGATATCAGTGTACTGTGTTTGAAAATGAGATGATGTAGAGTATGATGACATCAGTTTGCTCTGTGGAGAACTGTCAGTATATTGCTGGTCTAACAGTCCACTATCACACATTGAAATGGATTTACTGTGTACATCTGCATGTACACAGTGTGTACACAGTGTGCTCATGTGTGCTTTCAGAAGAGAAACTGATTTCAAATATATGTAATAGTTATTGTCCATTACTCCAGATTTATGGCATCAGTTGTTTTTAAATAAGTGCACTTAGTTTTTTTTTTTTTTTTTTTTAGTAATGTTTATGAAAAGAAATAAAACTTGGGCTAGAAAAAATGAGGAAAACAAGCCTGCACTAAATTTTAGAACATACCAGTCAAATAATAAATTTAGCTTTTCTTGGAGAATGGTTACAAAATATACAATGTGCATGTACTAGTAAATGATTAAATTTTACAACAGATTTAAGAGTTATTTTTTAAACATTATAATCAAAACAGACATGCATTTTTCTTTGTAGTTGATGTCTTCATGATGTCAAGAAATACTTCATCCCATGAATCCATGTTCTATTTTATTTTGTATTTCTTAATTTGGTTTTTATGTTTTAGTTTTTAATTAGTAAAAAATAGCAAAACCTTAAAAATGGCAGATTTAATGGAACAAATTGGGTTTGTACTAGATATCAGGAAACATCTGGATAGTTTGTCATGGTTCTAATCTTTTCTTAGCATTTCAAAGTTATAATCGAATCAGAATTCTTTGCTTTCTAGTATTGCAGTGGTGTAGGCCCTAGTGGTGAAAAAAAAGTACCAGCAACACAAATTCATTGAGACTGATCGAGAATGCACCATGCAATCAAATAAAACATAGACCAACAGTGTGAGAAATATAAGAAACAGTCTATCAAAACATAATTTCTGAAAATGTTGTAATTGCTATAACAGGATTAAATGTCAGTCCTAAACATTAGTGATTGAAAGTCCCTGCACAAAAAAAACACTTAATCTCCTGGAATCAGTCACCTTTTTATGGTTTATTTTTCCATCCAAATGCTGAGGATATTTGTGATGGGCATAAGAAAATATGTACTTTTCACCAACTGTGGACACATTTTTTAGACCAATGACCTGTTAAAGTCCTTGTGTTAATCAAAAGTCACAATGTGGTCAGTTTCAATGCTTTTGATACATGTATGTATACATATGTTTGGTAACTCATTTGCAGAATTCATTTTATCATTAACTTATTTGGTTTGTGGGCATTTATTTTTGTAACAGTGTATGCATTAAAGTATAATTTTGTTTCTAGCCATGTGCATGGATGTATATATGGATTCTCCTTGGTGCATTTGCTGTATCTTACACTCATTTTAAAATTAATGTCATCAGTGATCTATTTAGGAAAGTCTGTTAACAGCTAGTCAGTTTATGACAGTTATGGTGCATGCCTCAGCTACATGTGTAAATGCATGTGGTTATAACTGTTTCCTATTTTTTTCTCACTGAACTCCTTGCCCTTAAAAAGCTGTGAAGTTTAAGTTAGCCTGAGTTAACTAAACATTTGTGGTGAACCGACATGAAAAGGTTGGGGGAGAATTAGAATCTGGCGTAACTATTAGCTGAAGGATTTTGCGTTGTATGCACATGGTGCTGTAACAGTTTAAAGGATACAGGAAATGCTTTTTGTTTTTTATTTCTTGACAGAGTTTTTATCGATATACAGTATAGGATGTGTCTTAACATGTGAGGATACAAAAAAGCTTCTCATCTTTCTCCTCTAAGTGTAAAATTGCCTTAAACTAGTTTTTCTATGGCCTTATTGTTCAGTTGGGAAATTAAGTAGCCTGAATCATGGCAGTAATTGTCCAAAGTACTCTGTAGGGGAGAAGAGCCCACATTTGGGGTGCTGAGCTGGTGTGTTCATGATGAAAATTTCTGAGCATTGTTGGAAAATATTCATAAGTTAATGGGGTAATTAAGTAACTAAGAGAAAACAAGCCTCAAAAATGAAATTTCTTGTTTCGGCATAACTTTCCTCATTTCCCTTAAAGCCATTAACTTTGTTTTAGTGTTTCTTTTCGTGTATCTTTTAAGGAATTTGCATTTTGTACACATGGTATTGCAAGAGTCCTTCCCTACACATGTGAATGAGAATTCATTTTTGGTTTTTTAACATTAAATAGAGCATATAACGTAAATTTAAAGTAGGCCTACTCTTCATTGTTCAAGGGAGGCAGTTGTGCAAGTAGTTCAGGCTTTAACCACATTGGCCACTGGTCAAGAATTGCAGCTTGTTTCATGAGGAAGATTTGGTTACATGGATACTGCTTTATAGACAAGTGGCACATCTCCATGATAATTATCAATACTGCATGTGGCACAACAGGTGTTATCCATAAAAAAATTAATTGCCAAATAAGTAAGAAGAGAAAAATGAATGTTTTGGGGGAAAATGGATTTTTTTTTTCTGTATTTGTTATACAATAAATCATCTGTTTTAACCATTGTTACTGCTTGACTTTTATGTCTTGTTTACCATGATCAACAGAGCAAGGGATTTAGACTGCACTGGATTTACAGACTGGACCCAGGTCTACAGGCTGCACTGGGTTTACAGTCTAGACCCCGGTTTACATGCTGGACCCCAGTGAACAGCTTGACTGGGTGTACAGACTGGACCCAAGGTTACATACTGCACTAAGTTTCCAGACTGCACTGGGTTTACAGACTGGACCCAGGTTTACAGGTTTCAGTGGGTTTCCATATTGAACCTAGGTTTACAGGCTGCACTGGGTTTACATTCTGCACTGGGTTTCCAGGCTGGACCCAGGTTTACAGGCTGCATTAGGTTTACTGGTTGGATCAGGCTGACAATCAGGACTAAGCCAGTCTACAGGTTGGGTCAGGGTTAGAGAAAACCATGCACTTTCCCTTAGGGTGCTAAAAGCCAGGTTTATGTTCGGTGGCTTTATCGACCTTAGATACTCTTCTAGATAAAATATAATAGGCGATGTTGATGGACTCCTAAGGTTAAAGCGTAGGATTAATGAAAAATGTCAAACTATAATTTCCGTTAGGTTTCACGTTAGGTTGTGTTTTCGGCCTCCCTTCAAAATATTGCTCGACAACAAGGAAAAATGTCTACCGGTACAGAAATTCTGTTTCATTTCGTTTTCCCGGTCAGAATTACTTACCGTATCAATGGAAGGGTGCGGTTTTGGTGCAAATTTTCCGACGTTGACGAAACACTGGTCCCGAAGTCTATTTCCATGTGATATGTCCGAAATTTAATGGGTCGGGGCGCACAACCGTTCCTTGTCGCGTGATCGAATATACCGAATCGGGGTTGTAAACAGTGGAAAACGGAACTATAAGTGGAAATCACCTCGCTAAACACTGCACAACAAATGCTCCAATATCACAGTTAAATTTAGGCCATTGGGTTTAAGGCCTAATTGCACCAATTTTCAGCGGAAGGGTGAGGTTTTGGTGCAAACTTTTTTATAACTCAAGCACTAAAGAAAGAAAGTGGGTCAGATTTGATTACGTCTTGAAAACTTATTAGCGGGGAATCATGAAGCTCAGATTAGACGCAGATTACATTAAGACAGTATGTTAGACCTCAGATTAAGTTCCAAAACCAACCCGATCCGTACATAAGTCTTGAACATAAGTTTGGCGAATTTAGCTATTTTGTTAATTCTGTTTGACTAGTGCTTTACATGTAATAACCGCAATATACAGAAGTCAGATTTTGGCAAAACTGTGTGTGCAGTTTCATTTTGCGCACCCCCCCCCCCCTCTTCCACCACCACCTCCCACCCCCACCCCGCACTAGGATCAAGTCCGAAAATCAGTTTGATACACACAATGATTTTGCATATTTATGATGGAAAAGAAATTCTCTGAAACTGGCTTGTTATTGTCACTTATTGAAAAGAGCACGGACACCTAGTAGTTGGGGGCCAAGTTTCTTTGTAATCTGTTCATATAAGTATCTTGAAACTTAATCAAAGGAGAATCATGAAACTGACAGATTACAATACATTTAGTACCTAGTACCAGTATGTAAGACACCTGGGGTTGATGCTCATCTTTTGAGACAAAACATATAAAATTTAAATGTATATGTTCCATTTGATTGGTGTTCAACGCCATACACTAGAATTTTTCACTTATACAATGGCGCTTAGTATTATAGGTGAAGGAAACTTCAGTGCACGTGGTAAACCAGCAACCTTTGACAAACTTGCGAACTTTCGACCTATAGATGTTCACACCAAGCATACTGATGGAGGCAAGTGGTCTACAATGTGCAAACAGCCAAAGGAACCTTGCTACCAGGTAGTGAGGGTGGGATATCTACAAATTCCTGCTCCCCAGTAAAATTTAAAATCAATCTTTGAGTGAGTGCTTGGGGTTTGACGTCGTACTTAACAATTTTTCAGTCATATGACGACGAAGGAATCTTTAGGGTGCATGTACGTGTAATGTGCCTCCTTGTAGCAGGACGGATTTCCACCGCTCTTTTATTTAGTGCTGCTATACTGAGACGACTTACCGAAGACAAGTAAGCTGCCCCGCCCGGGCCATACGGGTCAACCAGTCGTTGCACTATCCCCTTCATGCTGAACGCCAAGCGAGGAAGTTACAACTTCCTCTTTTAAAGTCTTAGGTGTGACTCGATCAATGATTGATCCTGGATCTACCGGTCCCGAAGCGGGCGCTCTACCAACTGTGCTATCCGGGCCGGTCAATCTTTGAATATACTGGCGTATAAATGCGCCATATGCATGCTGTGTGAAATGATACAGTTACATGCATAACTTTACATTTCCGCATTACACAGTTCTATGATAGAATATGAAATGGGCCAACTAAAATTACATGTTTGTTCCTTCCAAAGGGCAAGAAACCATAAATAATAATAATAAAAAACTTAAGTTAGTGATTGCGTATGTATCAAAATTTATTTTGATGACACTTCAAACGTATTTACAACAATAGGTATACATGTATATATGAGTGTATATATGCGTAAGAATATAATAAAGACCTCTACCTACAAAGTGTGACTCTATCATACACATATAGCACCATTAGTACAATGTCAAAGCAATTACTGCGAAACATATAACAACCGACAAAGTTAATAAATTAAGCTCAACGGTCTTGGGTGTGTAGTGCTCTACCATAGGTCACCCCCGTAGTACCGAAGGTTGTCGTTGTACTGGGCAGGATACTGGGCGCTGTATTGGGAGTTGTAAGGGTACTGTGGCGGCCGCAAATAGTTCTTGAAGTTCGATGTGCTGGTGGTATACTCGATGAGTGACGCTGAGCTGGAAGCCAAGTTTTGGGCTGCAATATTCATCAGATCGCCATAACTACTGCTGGCCATGCTACACCGCACAGGGTACCTCTGCGAAGGGGAGACAACGTCGGAGTCGCTTCCATCCCCGCTACTGAAAGATGGCCGAGAAGTGTCCATGGTGGAAAGAGGGCTGACCACCTCGCTGCCAGAGTGCTGTGGTGAGTCGGTGGGGATCGGAGACACCTGTGGGTACTCGCCGGGGCTGCTTTGTGGCTTGTTGTTGTTGGGGGACACCGTTGTGCAAGGAGGGGAAAGACGCTGGTGGAACTTTGCTGGGTCGTACTGGTAAGGAACCTGAGGCGACACGTTGGCGGCAGGTGTCTGTTTCGTGTACTGGGAAGCCGCGGACGTCTGCAGCAATGTGGGTGGGAACATCGTTGCAAGGAATGGAACTGGCCGCACTTGGGCGAACTCAGATGTGGCTGGGGTGATGACAGTGTTGGGTGCAGCCTCGGGCCCTGGGATGTTGGCACGCCTTCCCTTTTTGCGGATTCCATCCTTGAAACGGTACCGTCGTCGAAGAAAGCTGCCGTGGTCGAACATGTCCTCGTACTCAGGGTCTATCGTCCACTGATGTCCGATCATCCCGGGTTTCTTGGGCAGCTTCATGAAACAGTCGTTAAGGGCCAGATTGTGGCGGATAGACCCTTTCCAGCCTTTGGGATTAGCATGGTTGGCGTAGAACGGGAACCTGTCGGTCATGAAATTGTAGATCTCTTGCAGGGTTAGACGCCGATCTTTTGCGTTAGCAATAGCCATGCTGATCAAGGCGATGTAACTATAAGGCGGCTTGTCCTTGGGAATAGGACGTTTGCGTTTCCTCCCTCCGGCGTTAACAGTGGTGTTAGCGTTGGCGCTGTCGTTGATCCCCTCGTCAGGTATAGAGTCCGGGGAAAGGTTTTCAAGATCCTCGCCAATGTACATCGTGTCAGAACCGCAGGTCTCACTGTCTGTCGAAAAGCTTCCAGTGCTGCAATCCGCAACAGAAGGAACGGCACCTTCTGTAGTAGAGTATGCTAATTCTTCATCACAGTGGCTCAGCTGACTTTGGGCGTAGTATGGGTGGCTACTGTAGTAGCAGGCGTAAGAATCTGTCAAACCACGTGGTTGATGATTCGCCTGACTGTACTGGTAATAGCTACTGGCCGATGTCCAGGAAGTAGATGCCTCTTCCATTATAAGGCTATTGAGCGAAATATTAAACAGGAGTGAACGAACTGTATACTGAAATTTGTTACGCTACAAGATAATCTTTGACTTTGCGGTATGAACACTGTTCTGACAAACTACAGATCGTCGCTCGGTTTTAAAGGGCAGGTTGGGCTCCCTGAAGGGAGTCTTGCGCCTTGACCCCTACGTGGCTAAGAGTGGATTCCGCTTGAGAATGGCTTTTGCACTGAGTAAGAAATGATTGAGCAGCAAACATCTCTCCGAAAACATGCTCATTGGCAAAACAAAAGACAAGCCGTCAAGTAAAGTGGCCAACAATAACACAGTGGACAAAAGGCATGAAGCCAGCCGACTCTCCTCGTGGAAGACCACCCCATGTAGGGAGCCAAATCTCTAGCACATTTTGTCTTAATCATACACTACACACAGGGTTCATACACTCTATAAGACGTCTTGTGGTATAATTTCTATGCTGAAACGCAATTGGCATATGTCCGTTTGTTTATTATTGTATGTCCAGGAAATGATTAAATTAATGAAAATAATTTTTAAAAGAAGAAATTGCCTGTCTTTCTCAAGCAATGAACGGTTTAATCACACGTCTGCCAAACTGACACGAAAAAGTTTACACGTCTACACTTCAAGATTAATTTTCAAACATGTTCACTAATCTCACAATGGCCATTCGTGATATTTCAGTATATATGTACGACGAAATATTCACATGAAAAGAAAAAACCCCAAAACAATCATTACAAATTCAAACTATTGTCAGTGTCGTTATTCTTTTAAACATGGGGGGAGTCTTCTGCATGGCACCTGTGGCGTTTTGTGCTCGGGTAGATAGCAATCAACTTTCGTGGAATCTGAGACAGCTTGTGTTGTGGGTCAAAGAATCTTTCTTTTTCATTTGCATAGCACGGCGTTATGGCTTCTATAGAATCGCCCCATGTAGAAAGCCATATTGTTGCGGTTGTCACATAGTCTGCTTTGAGTAATGCTATGCATGTTTACTGATATCAGTTCCATCAATGTGATATGAATATAGATCTTAAGATACAATTCGCGAACTAGCCGTTTGACTTCAATCGAATGTTGCTCTTGTTTTACCTTTATTGTATGTTTAACAATTATATTGTCTATGTTTATATAGTCAACCAACAATCCTGTTTTGGTGATTTGAAACTAACTGTGCATATGTTTTCTAAAGTATAGTTCAGTTACTAAATATTCGCAAAAGTGCATAATAATATGTTAACAGCTCTCATACATCAAACAAATTTCTTATATATATATATATATATATATATATATATATATAGCACATTATTTTGGTTCACTCTTTGATCATCTCTTCATATATTTACTTTCCACCAAAACGAAACATTCCTTTTCGTTTTCGTTTTAGCTATTTCCTAACCAAACCCCATACAAACCAGACAATATTTCAAAATGTCAACTATACAACCTCTTTTTTCACCACACTAAATTATTACAGTGTCTGAATTTAATCCAGATAATTTGGCCACGAATTCCGACCACACAGTTTAATCAGTGTCAAAACTTTAAGCAGCACGAACTGTAGATATCACTCAACGATTACACAGTTATAAGCCTACAAAGAAAAGTTCAAATTATCTGTCAGTCGCTTTTAAATTTGGATAGAGCCGAGGCACGTCAATGATTCATCACAAGTTAATAAATGTCTGGCTTATAAGATAACCGAACAACTGACTTATGATTTACACAGCACCTGTTAGCGGAGGCTTAGAACAATTCCACCATGCTTGCACGAAGCCTAATCAGGATTAAGGCCTGTGCCCATCTGGGTATCTTTATCCCAGGTTGCACATACTACGTGTAGTGTTTACGCCGCAAATAGAGAAACCTGGACTTCAGAAATCTTGTGACACTTAAATACGCGATATAGCTGACACTATGTATGAACATTATATTTGGGATGCCGGATTTAGAAGGGTTATTAGAATTGTCTGCGCTTAACATAATTAGATTCACCAATCTTATAGATACCAAAACCATTCTGCATTCCACATAAATACCATGTAATTTGCATAAATGCTGAATATTCAATGACCTACCCAGTGCAATGCCAACAGTGTACACGCGATAAAATTATAAACATACTGGTATAAAGAGTGTTTTCTTTCGTTTTTTTTTTTGCATTCCCAAATTGGTCTTCTGATTATTAACTGCTAGTGAAGCCATTCAGTGTGTCTTCATTCACCTCCCGCTGACAAGTCATCATTTTCAAATGTGACTTCCCGCATGACTGAAATGTTAGCACACAGGCCTGCTATATGAACGCCAGTACTTCTCATTCTTTATCTCGATTAATTTGTCGATTTTCTATTATGTCTATAAACTGACCTGTTTCGAAGATGATGCAGAGATTTTTTTTAATGTACCTTTGATGTATTTGAAACTGAAGTATATAAAGGATTGCAAGCCTAGTGGGTGTTACAATTCAATGTTCACAACTTCGACAAATGACCTCGTCAGTTCAACAGTAATTTAGCAAAAGTACAATGTGTAGAAGATATGAAGTAAAGAAATGGAAACCCTTCAATAACACAGATATTTCCATGCATAATCAAAAAGCCACAGGGCGGCATTATAGAAGTTCTTGTCAATAAGTTGGCGTGCCCATGCATGGCTGTCAGTCAATATACAAATAATACAAAATTGCGTTCAATCTAGAATACAACATTCCCGTAGGCCCTATTTACCATGGCAAGAAGAACGAGTGGCATTCGTAAACACCGCCTTTACTCACTCAAAAAAAAAAAAAAAAAAACACGGTCAGATAATTTTATACAGAAGTAGTTAAACGTAATTCACCACTTGTTCTGTGAAAGCTATGAAAGCTGCAAAAGCCGAAAAAAAAACTGGCGAAAGGCATCAGGAAAACAAAAGGAAGTGAGGAATCCAATGGGACAAGAGTCCTGGATAGTGCCGGACACATGTTCACTTTGATCATGTGAAGGTTGATTTAGAGGCTCGACAGCAATACCATAAATGCAAAAGCACTGTCACATTACTTGAGTTTCCCTAATCAGCTGAGGTTTGGGGCAGTCTACATAACATGGTGACAAATATGTTGTTTAGTAGAATGAACACTTTGCATTACGTATTCCAAAACTCATCCGTGGTGTACACAAAAGTTTGGAAGTATATATATATACTTAATTCGATGACTGGGTGAAAAATAATAGAAAAGGGTATAAAATGTCAGAATTAATTTGCTCATCTTCTACAGTAAAATATAAGAATATTAATTTCTTTGTCTGACATATGTAAACATGCTGTAAAATGGGTGACACTTATATCAGATTCATAGTAAATATGCCGGTACACAGGAAAAAAGGACTTAAAATGCTTCGTTTGCAAACATCATGACCTTTATTTGGTCATGGTCAGGATTTATTACTGATGAAGACCAAAGTTAATAATCCTGAAGACGACCAAACAGAGGTCGAAATATTGAACTTTGCCAACCATGCATTTTAAGTCCTTTCTCGGAGTGACATGGAGACTTTACGGTGTGAAGTTAATCACTGGATCTAATGGATTCACAACAGACATTGTGTAGATTACTTTTGTGACAACTTTATTTACTTCTGATGATATATCCATCTGTTTTTATCTCTTAGTGAACAGAGGAATATCCACCAATCCAAGAACTCATGGGATGTATAACCAAATATGGACATTATTTGCAGGACTGTGTCCTAAATTAGAGCAACGGCTGTCTGACCTCAAAAGCACCTGTACCAACACCAACAACTCGTCCTGTGACCAATCTGGCAGAAGGAGATAAGAGAGTATCCTTTGTCCCATGCAAGGCTGCAGATCTCAAAAAAGTCATGGTTGTTTCAAAAGTCATTTTCTGAAGAGGGGATGCACTAGATTCGATGGCAGTTCTATTAAATGGCTTATACACCCCTTCAAAAGTCATATAATCAGCAATCAGTGATAGATGTCGATAGTCCACTTTAATTCCATATGCTCCAAACACACTTGTTATCTCCTGTTAATCAGAAACATAGACTATCTGAAATTTTGCAAATATTGAATAACAAAATTAATTCAGTCTAAAAGGCTCCAAACCATATAAAATCATTGTTTAGAAGGCTAAAAATATACAACAAAATCAGAAATCTCTGTTGTGACATGTGAAAGCCTTTCTGCCAGGCACACTGCAGAAGATGTTACTGACTTCAAAATTTGCTAAACTAACCAAAGTGTATGCATATAAAGGTGATAGGTTTTTCACTTAGACAAGAAAATATATCAGTGCCATGGAGGACTAAAAAAAAACTGACCTTGATAAGAACTCTTGACGCTGCCTCAATCCCAAACACATTGGCAATAGCGTGAATATCATTACTGTACAGCTGCTTGAGGTCTAACACATCCCCATACCCATACAAGGCCTACAAACATATGCAGCAATAACACACTTATAACATCAGTGGAAAACCTTAAACAAGTTAAAAACAAACTGCATTAACAAAAATCTCTCACTTCCAGGATGTATAACACATTTCACAGATATTTCAGCGGGTTTCACCTACTTACAGCTTTGTCTATAAATTATTCACATACACAAGTAGTATAAATACATATTTCTGTAAATAACCAAAAATTTCACTGACCAAGTTGCATATTGTGCCTGCTTTTTTTGTGATCTTAGAAATGTGTTTTGAGCTTTGTTTTGAATGCTGGATATTGGCAATATCTTTCTGGATATTAGCAATATCCTACTGGACAAAATTGTTTTTTTACAGCACCAAAAGTAACATTTTATGAAAATTATTTTCCTCCAAAATATGCAATTTATGGGGCAACATTTTAGGTCAATTACCACAGATGTGAACAGACTCTGGTTCACAGCTGAGATTCAAAACCAGAAGTGAGTTTGTCATTAATACACTGGTTACAGAAAGAGGACGTCTTCCTCTGATTCATCACCAACACATATTACAATAATGAGGATCTGAAAGTATTTCCTACATGTATATTAATTTTATTCAGGTATCATGAAAATTTATACATTTTCTTAATGATATTTACAAACTGTAATTGACAGACACACATGAATGGATGTCACATCTTATTTATTTCCTTTATAGATGTTTTATGGTGAATAAAATTAAAAAATACTTCAAGTGACATGGGCGCCCAAATATTAGGTATATTTGCGTTATCACAAAATGACATAAATGGTATTTTTCTAAAAAAAAAATAATGGCACAAAAAGAGGCGTAAAAAAGACCTCGACAGGTTGACAAGCAAGTCTACAGTTGTAATTGTAATTTGAACGGTGGAGTACATTGAAGAAAGAAAAGGGTCTCACAAAACACGAAGATGTCGCAAAACCACTGCTTGATAGGTGGGAGCAAGTGTTATTGTTGTTGTGGGCAGGGGGTGGGTGCAAATGTTATCGTTATTGTGGGCAGAGGGTGGGTGCAAGTGTTATTGTTGTTGTGGGCAGAGGGTGGGTGCAAATGTTATTGTTGTTGTGGGCAGGGGATGGGTGCAAATGTTATTGTTGTTGTGGGCAGGGGGTCTATGCTGGTCTATTTCTCTATGCTGTTTAAGCTGGTTTACTCTGCATGTATCTATATGTATCAATATTTGAAATTATCCAAGTTTGTTGACTGATCGAAAGTCGGTATCATAAAGAACTTTACGAATGCTACGCATATGCTTCCGGCAAAATGGCCCATCCTCTTTGTGTTGAATTCAAATGACAGCAGGACTTCTCTGGGCACATACAAGCTACATACTCAGTGAATATTTTTTATTTCAACGTGAGTGATTTAGTCAATGATTGAAAATTAAAACGTCGTTGAAACGTCGCTCTTTAATTTGTTTAAAAATCCAAATTTTGGGCGACCATGCCACTTCTAAATCTATCTCCAAAACTACTAAAGCTTTTGAAACTATTCGGTCCCGAAGTAAGTTAAATCCCAAAACAGGCAGTAACCACAACTTATGTACTTACAGTAATATTGACTCCTTCTGTTTTGAACTGAAGGTTGCCTTTATTATCACCAAGTAGACACCTGGCTATTCCAGGCACCTGGTGCAGAATCACCCTTGCTGCATCATGCTCAATCAGTGATGTCATGTCCAGTTTGGAGTTCGCCAATTCAAACTAAGGAAAAAACAAGCATGGAGGGAAGCTATTTACAATGCTCAACAATCCAAGGAGATATCAATAATATCAAGTCACTTTGTGGAACAGTGAAACTGGCAAACAGGTTAAGAGTATGAACATATCTTCTTTTACTGTAATTGATTTATTAAAATGTTAAGGGCTGAAATAATTTATATATATAAATATAAATATATATATATGTAAAAAATAATATTACTTAATATGTGAAGAAGTGTAAAAACAAAACAAAAGAGAAACAGATTTCATACCGCATAGTTACTTTTTGTTTGCCTAACCCATGGAAAGATTAATGTACAAATCTTTTAGTTTTAAAGAACAGCAAAAAAACTCACCCTCGCAGTAAATTCACACCACAGCTCCTCTGCAGCATCATATTTATATACTGTGATATTAGGGCTGAGCATCATAACCCTCTGTAAGAACCCAAAACACGAGCAATTGTTAATGGTATCCCCACATCTCAGTAAATAAGAGAACACGGGTTCATAGATGTCAAAATGTTAGCTACCTATCACAAATATTGAATTTTTTTCAAGGTCGTTTCGAGTTTTTTCACATCTAACTGTCTTGTAATAGTGCTATATTGAGTTTTTCAGCAGTTTGTGCTAGCCTTTTCAGATCCTGAACAGAGTGGGTGAGCATGTAAAAATATAACCAAAATCCTGTCCAGCTGATACTTTTGAGGGAGTGAAGCGAAACCTCATGACCTAGTAAAATAAAATCTAAACTGAGAAATGTTTCCATTTTCCCAAGTTTCTTAATTTTAATTAAAGTTTGTGAGATTTAGGGGATTCTTCCTTCAAGTGAAGGATCAAACATTTATTCTGTCCTCAATACATCATTCTATGTACCCGCTTGTCTAAAAGTATGAAGAGTGTAAACACCAAGGTGAGCCTCAGCTCAGATCACCAACTTTGACCTCATTTACACTCTTTATACATGAGGAAGAGGAGAGCCAAAATCAGGTTGTGTTGCATGAAGGTTAAATGATGGAACATATCAGCTTTGTCTTTGTATGTGAGCTTTCCTGCATCTAAAATGCACCTGCCCTTTCTATTGTCACTACCATTGTTTCCACTTCACAACAATATATCAGTAAACAGATACATTTTCTACCCACCAAAGCATCTGGCAGTGGTGATATCAATGGCAGTTCTGGAAATTACACCAATACATTTCCTGCTTCATGCTCCCTAGCATAGAGTTTTGACGGAGAGAAAAGCTATCCACACACCTAGAAAACTTTTTTAAAATTTTAGAATCTCCTAGACAGTATTTTTCCCTGCCAAGAGAAGGGGCTCATGTGGGGGCCTCTGATGTGTGAAATGGGATTAACAGAAAACATAAAAGGGGTTCTGTTGGGGATTTTTTGATAACGTACAGGTTTAAGACAAAAAAACTTCCATTTTTATCACTTTAAAGCAGATATTATAATATGGCAAGTTCTCAATTTGTCACCGTGATTATACCAGTCCATGACTTAATTCACAAAAAATAAACTAAGGGATCTACATAAGTGGGCTACTGCTATAGCTTGAGCAACTTCACCTTTGAGGTATATGCCTGTGTCCAGGTATGGTCAGTCAGTTTTAACCAGTCACAATTCTCACAAATTCAGTTTCGCGAGATTAGGTGTGTTTTTAAGGTACACCATGGAGAGGAGAATTGGATCACAGTGAATTCCATATTTTGCTGTCCTAAGGTGCTGAGTGCTGCAACGTTTACAAGATTTCCTTGAGCATTTTATCGCACAAAATGAGAAATTAATTTGAAATGTCGACTCCCTATGGAAACACAATGACACTGGTCATCAGTTCAGCAAGTTAATGAAAAATATGGCAAATACTATATTAGGTGTGCCCAAATGGATAGGAGTGAAAACATTTCACAGATGGGCCTATCTCGATATATGGGTGTCGGGTACGATATACCCATGGAAGGCCGGCTCTTAGGCCGGATTTGCTCAACAGCCAGGAAGAAACTTTATATCTAGAAAGAGCTCCCGTCACCTGTAAACAGAGTGACATTTCAAACAGTTGACGAAAAAAAAAAAAACAAACAAAAAAAAAAGTAATTAATTGAAATAAAATTTAAAAATTTGGCATCTGTAAAAACACAACAAAAAAAAAGAATTTTGGTCGGGGCTATTTTGAAGGGTCACGTAACATCAAACATACAATATTTTAATTCTGACTGTATAGAATTAATAAGACAAGTAATATTAATGTTAATGTCCTACCACATTAAACTTATGCACTATCAGCTGCCCGGGTAGCTCAGTCAGTAGAGTTTCCACTTCAGAGTAACGAGATCCAGGTTGAATCCAGTCAACTATTTATATGAGTGATGTAATACATAAAGTCATTTTGGGATGACTGTCACTTTAACCAGAGAGAATGGCGTGAACATGTAATTAATACAAAACTCTGAGAGAGAACTGATAAGGACATCCTTTATTCAGTTGTTCTCTAGCCTATAGCATACTATTTAGTCTTTTAATTCTGTATTCAGTATTTTGAATCTCTTAACTACCGCTTAACGGTCAAGTCTGAACCCCTGGAGAAGAGAAAACATTTCAGGAGAATATCATTTTTGTACATCTTAACACTCATTAAACTGCACACATTTGTCTTACAGCCTGTTATGATTGATTGTTTGTTGTTTTATGTCATATTCAGGGATTTTCACTTTGTGCCATGAAGCCATAACCTCCTGGCAAGTTGACAACTTAAGTCATGCCCACAAATGAAAAATTATAATTTAGGCAAGATACATGGGATTGTATCTATGGGAACCTGTAACGCAGAAACCTGTAATACGGAATCATGCTACATGGAAAACTGCAGCATGTAAAAACTGTAACATGGAAACCTGCAACAAAGAAATCTGTAACATGGAAATCTGCAACAATTAAACAGCATCGAGAAACCTATTACATAAACAACTTCAACATGGAAGCAATGCAGCTTCTATGCCCAAAACACACATGGCCAAAAAAATCTCTATGATCCACATAAATATGTCAACTTAACACTGCGGGTCATGTTCAAGTGTATACTTGTGAGGAACACTTTCAGTCTACCTAAACTATGGCCATACAATACCTCATTTAGAAAGCAATGATGACATTTCAAGTGCTTTGAACTGGAAGTCCTTTATGCCTCATTTGGATAGCGTTTCTTGGTTGCTGTCAAATGATGCTGCAGGTTGTCACTAGTATTTGTTTTTGTTTATTATTTCTGTGTATTTATTTCAGGAAGATTTTAATACTTAACCCAAGAACATGAAATGAGATGGTCATATTAAATAGTATTTGGTTAGTAATGAAAATTTGTAACTCACTGAAATTCTTTGTTTATTCATAGTTTTCTTCTGTTTTGCAATTCTTTCCTTCGTTTCTTTCTCAGGCACCAGAGGTTGAGTCTCCATCTCGAAATCCTTCGTCTGCTCATCTTCCTGTTCTTGAACGGGAGCTCCCATTTCCACTTCCTCATCATCTGGTCAGTAACAAATGGCACATGACATTAAAATATCCTCACTAAATCCAATTTTTTTCTTGCCAAGCAATGACTACAAAGAAGCTTACCCCTAAAATTTAAAAATAAAAATGACTTCACCTGTAATAAAATTGGAAAATGCGTTTTTACCTGTCTGCTGCTGGCCCAAAAATGTAACGTTATTTATGGTGCTTAAACTTACAATAGGATAGGATTTCAATTTACTGTCTAAATCTCAGATCACCTTTCTAAGATGAATAGGTTCCCCAGAATCAGGTATCATGAGTAAATTAATCATTGGTAAAATTTTTGCACTGGTATTTAGCCCTAGTCACACACAGCCAGATATCTCACCACTGTTCTTGTTATCACCAATTTCATTTTTCTCGTCATCTTCCCCTCTATACTCCCCACTATCATCTGCTCGTTCAAGATATTTTTGCGCTGCTGCATCATCTTCCCCTGGCTGGTCATTTTCAGAATCATTCTCATCCTCATCAACAGGGGCAGCTTCACTTAAAGAAGCCTGTTCTCGAATTCTGACTACATCAGATGTTACTAATCTGGTAAAGATACAGAACAAATACAGATCCATTGTTTAGATCTATCTGCAGAAAACCAGTTCTCATACAATTGCAGTCTGCACAATATCAATACAGATAATTGACACTCCTGGCCTGAATTATTGAATTTCACTGGTTATTTCTCCACTGTTGTCATGTATTTTTTTAATTGCTGCTTAATGCAATACACAAAAATTTTTCACATACATGATGGTGATCAATGGTCAGAAAACTGAAGTGCCCAGGAAAACCACTGAACTGGCAAAGTTTTGGACAAACATTCTCACATGTCATGTAGAGACCACACACAGTTGGGAGACAATGGTTATCAACAATTGTCACATTATTGTTACCAAGGCCCAACAAGCAGTGAGAGCAGGTAAATCTACAAATTGCCACTCCATGACAATGGTTAGTGTGTAAGTACATGATCTGAATAGTTAGTATTACAGCTATCACATAAATACTTTTATGAACGTCTCCAGCTTTATCAGTATGACTTATTTAAATAATTCGTAATTTGCAGGAGTCGTCAACAGTGTAGCTCGTGCTTTCTGCCTCCACTGATTGGCACTTGATTTCTTTCGTCACTTGCAGAAGCAAACATCAAGCTGCTTTTCAAGGCCAACGACACAAAAACGTTGTGGTTTGAATACTCGTAAAACATTTGTTTTTATTCATTTTCTGACATGTATTTTTAGGAGACCATTTTTTAATAAAAGTAAACCACATTTAGACCTATTAAGTCTCCCTTCATTTTAATGGCTGTACAAAATTACAAAGGCAGGTGTTTTGTTTTCTAGCTCTGAAATAATTTACAAACCTGGAACCAGTCAATTCTGTCATTTTTTTCTTTGCCAAATCAATCAAGCGTTTGATGTAGAAGTGCTCCATGTAGCTAAGAATCTTTCTGGGTGTTATGGCAAACCGTTCATCATAAGCAGCTTTGGGGAGAAACTGAAACTTAATGGTGTACAACCGGCCAGAGTTTCTGTAAAAGGATAGAAAATAAAACAGTTTATATTTTACAAATTCACTGAATATGTAAGGAATGCTTGTTTTCATCAACTCTCTATAACATGAAGTAATCATCATATAACCTATAATGGCTCAATAAGCAAGAGTAAATGTATAGCTCAAAGACAGTTCAGAATACAATTTTCAGAGGAATTGATTAACAATATTTTCACACAAAAATGTACGTCAAATATAACCAAGAACATCACCAGAATGCTTTGAAAGAACAAAAAAATTCATGCTAACCTTTTTGACTTGACAAAGATGGATTCGCACACAGACACCTCTTGAATAACCTAAGAAAGAAAATAGCAAAAAGTATATTTCCATATTCATTCATCTGTTTAGCGTAAAGTTCCTTTAAAAGATGCACTTTCAGAAGCATACAACTACAGCCTTAGTACTATACTGTTGAAGCCAACACTTCAAACTAATCAAACTTCACAAAACACACTTAAGTAACCCTACAAGGTGGATAAATCAATCAGAATCAAGCTAACTGCGTCTCTTGAAAGAGATTAACCTTGAGGAGAAATACAACCAGAGAACTTTAGGCACCACTGGCCTGTCAGATGAACACAGCTACATGTACCTCAATCATTTCCATATACTCACAGAATTTTTGTAAAGAAAACAGATTTGTGACAGAAAAGATCTCAACAGCTGAATAAATGAATGAATGGAAGAATGGTAAGGTCTTAATGCCACCATTAGCATATTTCAGCCAAATTGTGGTCACCTACAAATAATTACTTGGATGCAATACAAGGAGTAATTAGCATTAATTCTGTTGACTAATAACAGCGTCATAATTATAAATACTGAAAGTGGACACCAACCTCCTTGAGATAGATGCGATTCAGTTGTCTTTGTAAAGTTTTAGCTCTTGTCTTGGCATTCGGCACCCGCAGAACAGGAATCTCCATAGCTGGTGTCTTTATATTTGCACTGGCTACCATGAGGATCTCCCGTAACCTGGGGATACCTAATGTGACGTTCATTTCGCCACGTCCAGCAAAATGAAATGTGTTCAATGTCATCTGAGTGGATGGTTCACCAACAGACTGGAACAGATTTAACCACGAACACTATGGTTTCAGGGAGGGTTGATACTGATCATTTGTATATTGTCTAAATTAACTTTTAAAAAACAACTTTTTTCTTTGAATCATTAGTAGTATCATCTAAAGGGTACCGTTCAAAATAATTGCTCTTTCATCAGTAGAATGAGTCAAAATTTGAAATTTATTTTCTGTGCTACAATAACAGTACCTTACAAGAAAAACAAAAAAGAGAAATCATCATATATGTACACCAATGATAACATATTAATCACATTCTTGCTCATACTGCAAACAATATGAAGCATTTGACACGTTCATGTGAATATCTGGGCAGATAAACACGTTTAGAGTGTACCTGAGCAGCTATTAATCCTACGGCCTCCCCAGGGTCAATAAGACTCTTCTGATACTTCAGAGAGATCAAGTGCCAAAAATCAGATGGAGTTATCTTCCCATTGCGGACTGCTTTACTCCTGGACATACTCCCATCAGGAACAAATACCTGTAAACAATAGCAAATTCAGTGCGTCCCATGAAATAAATATGAAATATGAAAATAAATAAAATATATACATCATCTAACTGAAAACGATATGTGATTCTACAGCCCGATGGCCAGGTACTTTGAATCTTTGTGGGTTGAATATTTCCACATTATTTTCACAGCATCGCTACTCTTTCTTATGGTAACCCTCTCAATTGCTGCACTAAATTCTAAGAAAAATTCTAAAAAAATGTATATCACCTGTCTATGACGATGACATTAAGACTGACTGATGTACTGAACTTACTTTGTCTGGGTCTGTTGAACAGTATGTCATCACACTGTCTGCCATTGTTTCTGACACTACCCCTAGAGTACACTGCGGGCTCATGGTGGTCATTAGGGGGTCGGCACACCTAACCTCTCGCTTGCAGTACCTACAATCACAGATAACCCAGTTTCTGAACAGATCTTAAAAGAAATAATAAAATTCTAACGTGTAACAATAACATCACCTTTGCTGGTGTATGCTCCCCAGGCTCCCCTCTGAACATTGCAGAAAAAAGCAACAATGGTTGGGTTTGAACAGGTAAACCTTATAAGTCACTGTTTTACGGATAAAAGCTAAGTGCCCTAATATACATGTAGTCTGCCACAATGGCGCCAAACTAAGTCAAATCTGTGCAAAAAATATTCCTTCATACATGATTTTCTACAAAACAGCTTATACAAAAGGTCAAGTGTCAATAACAGATGTGCAGTATTTTGATTTATTTATTTTATTGGTGTTTTACGCCATACTCAAGAATATTTCACTTATACGACGGCAGCCAGCATTATGGTGGGAGGCAACCGAGTGCAGTACATCTATTTTGTTTCAAATCATAGTTAATTTTGCCGTAAACAAGCTGGACACAATTACAATTTACCAGCCGTTGATCTGACTTGCAAGATGCAAGATAACCTGATACTGGATCTAGATGAGAAAAACAAAAAACAATTTTGGTCAGAATCCTATGGACTACCTATCAATAATGATAAAATTTTTCTTTAAGTGTACGGAGAAAGCCTACTGATGTTACACTTGAATTTAAAAGACTTACTGGTGTCTTTTCTTCTCTTTCAGTGACCTCCAGGCTGTCACCATAATGCTTGATGCTTCAGTGCGACCATTGGCATCAACCTTCCTCTGAGCTTCAGCTGTCACAAGCTTGTGGCTTTTCTTCTGACAGAATTTCAGAAACCCAGAAGATCGTTTGTGCTCTTGGAATACTGACTTCTGCCGCAGATGAGAACCCACCTAACAAAACAAGAACATGCTGTATTTATGTAAACCACTGTTACAATTTTCTTTAAAACTTAACAAGAGTTTAGTCTAGATTGCTGGCTTTAGCACCGTTTGTTTTCAGTTACTAAACTGAAGGCCTGAAAATTTTTTTTCTGTCATGTATCAATCCTGTGCCAAAGGTAATGGGGTACCGACAGATTTTGCTCTTACAAAAGGTGGCGCTGCTGTGAATTAGGACTTGCACATGAAAAGTCTTTTGTTATGCGACGCCAAATATGTTGCGTGCTGTGGTTTCATGTGTGAAGTATTTGGTGTACCCACTGATGTCACGCTGCAGTAGAATGTCCAGCGTCATTGAAATGATGTAATACGTCCGATTTCAAACTTCTACTGGTATCCCATTGTAGTCTGATGGCCGTGGGGATTAACATCTTGGGATTTAACCAGCCATTGCTGGGTTTCGAGTCCACCCGTCCACAACTAGACTAAATGGAAATTACACTCTATTGTGGGGGCTGACAGCACTTGTACCACCCTCTTACTAGGGGGCTAAGATAGTTGTAACTACTATCACAATGTATGTCTTTAACATGTGTATTCAAGATAGTTACAATCAACTTACTCTACCTGCCATCATGTTTGTGTGCCCGTACACAAACTTAAAATCACATCAAAGCCTGTCCCTCGACTGACTTCAGGTGACCTCTAATAAACTTCATTTGTTCCAAGATATCATGTACACAGAGATGGAATTGCTGTAGGGCGTTGTCCTCTCTCACCAACATACACCACAAAACACACTCCACCATAATATTCTATGGTCCAATAAACTCCAATCTTCCTAAAATATCCATTCTTACCTTTTTCCACAATTTCCACAAAATAAGAACTCACCTCCTTATAATTTTAAACCATTGAGCTCAAACCTCTCCAGAAGTCTTACTTATTTCAGAACGCCCCCATTGTAAAATTAACTTTAAAGCTGTAGACTTTCTTTCTCACAGAACTCATCTCCTCATAATCATCCATGGTTATATCGATTCCAAACTGATCAAAAGCTGTAGACTTTCTTTCTCACAGAACTCACCTCCTCATAATCATCCATGGTTATATCAATTCCAAACTGATCAAAAGCTGTCGACTTTCTTTTTCACAGAACTCACCTACTCATAATCATCCATGGTTATATCGATTCCAAACTGATCAAAAGCTGTAGACTTTCTTTCTCACAGAACTCACCTCCTCATAATCATCCATGGTTATATCAATTCCAAACTGATCAAAAGCTCCAGACTTTCCTTTTCCACGGCGTTTAGAAACACGGTTTTCAATCAGGAACTGGAATTGCTTCTGATTTAAATAAGGGGTCCTTAAGATGTCTAAGCCATCTTCCCCAAAGTTAAACTGCAATAAAAATAGACAAAAATGAATACAGATAAATCTGATTTGCAAAAGATATGTCAATAAATCCTGAATATATCTGATAGATTTCATGCTGAACATTATTTCAACTGTATCATCATAAATAGGTAGGAAACAAAAAAAATTTCATAATCTAGAACACAACCACATCTGGCTAAAAATGTGTACTTGAACCGTGACTGTCGCAAAGCTTACTGTTCTGGCTCCACTGGTTTTTTGTGAAAAAAAAGTTATTCAGTTTATGTAGAATATTTTCTCACCTTACAAACCAGTGCTCATACACATAACTACAGAGCCAAAGGTCATATCTATAACATCAACATGTAGGAGGACAATTTTAATCCCACATCAAAAACTTTACAGAAATGAAATCTTGATGATCGAGGCTCAAGAATCAGAACGTTCTGCCTTTTATGGTAGCGCTACCTCAGAACTTGCGCAAAAAAAATTATTTTGTCATTTCTTCAACATGTAAAAACAATTTTGTCAGTGTAATGAAGTGCAATGATGCCCTTATGAAGTCATAGTGGCACGGAGAAAGAAGGTATCATCAGATCACGGAAAAAAATTCTACTCTTTAGCCATGGAATGCTAGAGGGGCCCTACAAGTGTGCTAGTGATGAGCTAGTGGTATGTCAGTAAGAACGTTCAGCCTTTTTCGTCCTGTACCTGTACAATACTGCCATCACTGTCCCGGACTGTGGAGTCGTAATTCACTATGAGTCCCTCCAGGTGTTTGATTAGACACCTCTGTAGATAACCACTCCTACTGGTTTTGACAGCTGTATCAATCAGACCCTGAAGAAAAAAAAAACACAGTGAAACAACCAACTGTGAAATGTCTTTCAGATTTACGCTATCAATGTAGCATTACAGGATAATATTAATCATGACATTCAGTTTGTTTCAGCGGAAACACCTGGGCAACCACATGTATCGCGACATGTACATGATGGTCCCCAGATTAAAAAATGTCCAAAATCACACTTTAAATTGAAGATTAACCAACATGCCTGAAAATATTACAAAGCAGCTGTGGCAATCAGAATCAATATAGCATACCTTACCTCTCTACCAGCCATGCAATGGAAAAAGTATTCCTGAGGTCGGATGCCTGTAAGAAAGCGTCCATCAACAAATCCCCCAGCCCTTGGGGAGAGATCGTAGGCCACAAATGATGGCAGAGATTTTCCACTGATCATTAGCGGGGGTCTGCGTCCTTCCAACTCAATCTGACCCAGAAGACATGAAATCTGCATAGTGTTGACCTGATGTGGAGACAAACAAGCAATGGCTGTGATTACAAAAATATTCCTGTTAAAGCATTGACATTTCAGAAACCATTGTTATCTGACATCCATTTATTCTTGCAAGTGTTGAGTTTGGCTTTACCCCTTAGCCAATAACACCATGCCAACACTTAATTCCATGTGTAGCATAAAGAGGGCAAATGTTGCTTGCTTTGTTCTTTGTGGATCTCACCATTTCACGTGTAAGGACTTGTTCACATCTTCAAAGTTGAAGAAAATTTTCCGTACCAATGCGCTAAATCTGTACAAACTAGATCCCAAGGGCTGTGAAATGGATCTATTGCTCTTCATCTATTTTTATTTTGCTTGTAACTTATGACCAATTGTCTTCTAGTACAATGCACTGGTCTTCTCCCCCCCACAAAGGGTTTATCAGTTATTCTGTCTGTAATGAAGGACCTGGCCCCATTTCATTCTAGCATGACTTCAAAGAGAATGCCTCGCACCAGTACTTCATATTATGATATACTGTAAGATTGTAGACATTTTCCCAAAATTTTTCTTGCAACTAAGTCATTACCATTTCTATCTGTTCGGTTAGTGTGAGGATAAAAACCTTCATTATTTGTAACACTGTTGTATGTGGCAACAGATCAAGGCAACATACTGTGCCTTTTATATATGTTTTCGTCCTTCCATTGTATCTCTAAAGTACAAATATGGCAAGGACACATAAAATACATGTACAATCTGTCAACTTTTTTTCGATCTTTTCAGGATTATATCCAAATGTTCACGACATATAGCAAACTTAATTAACAGCTCATTCCACCTGTTAACAGATAACTTCTTCACCCGACCATGAAAAACTTTGTATAAGTTCGTTGGCATTCACACAATTAGGAAGATCAACTAATGGGCAGTAACCCAAGGGTCAAGCAGTGCTACAGATAATTTTCAGAGATATTGCAGTACTCCCTACTTTTCCAAGAGAGGAAGAAGGTCTACTGGGTAAGCCTACCTCAGTACACATTTTTTTGAAAATACTCAACAATATTTTGAGTTCCCAGCAATTCACCTCGAAAGTGTGACGTTGACTGAGTGAAGGCGGTTGAGAAAACTAAAGCACATACATGTGCATACATGTATTGGCCTACATAGACCTACCACTACAGAGCTTCTTGTACCTACATATCGGACTACAAGTTTATGTATGTACATGTCGACTGCCCAGAATTACAACTTGTCATAACATTCTGGAATAAATTACTAATTTCAGCTCTTCCTCACAAGGAATGAATCTGAATGACGCTCATAGGCCTACATTCATTCATTACCTGTATTCAACCTGTAGGCCTACTGGGTTTATTCCAAAAACTCACTCACTGACAACTTTACCTTTTCATTTTGCTTTAATAGCAGGGATTGCAGTATTATTTCATTCTATGGTAACTTGCCTAATGCAAGTGATAATTTTTTTTACCTGTCGAAACATTTCTGTATGCATGAACAACTGCTGTTTTGGGATCAAAACAGGATACGCTTGTTCTGCTAAATCCAAATGTAGGCCTACATTAGGCGACAAAAATTTATTATGTGTGCTTTATTTTTGGCAGTATATAGTATCATTCTAAAGTGCTTCTGAACACTAACTGTTCTCGTGAGCATTGTATTTCATTGCATTAGCTTTTCACCTCAGAAATCACTGATACATGTACATATGTTGGAAACTGGACCCTTGATGACACCTCAACATAGTACAAATAACTGACGATCGGTGTAGAATTAAAACCACACACTGGGAGCGATATTAGGCTGATTAAAAGCAGTACAGTAGCAGAACTTGCTGTACAGTAACCCAACTGACCATTTTTTTCAGCCCTTGCTACATTTTCATCATGGCAAACACTAGAGAATGTCACAAATACAAATATCGTAGTCGTCATTCTCCATGGCTGTGGGTAGTGGTGCATGAGCCTTTGCTGAAACCTTCGGTCTCTGAAAACTAACATGTCATAGAGATTGTTGCACATGTAAACTACTTTGGAGATCTACTTTCAATTTTGACCAAACTGACTGTTTGCTTTTAATCTTGCACATACTCTATAGCTTTCAGAAATTTAGGCATACACACAAAATCGTCATGCATATTCAATACGTTGTTTTAATTTTAGAAGCATATCATCTAATTTCTAAGCGCATTTACGCCTGCATGCCCTTTTATCTGTAGCACTGGAGTCAAGGTAAAATGGAGTACCCGCCTTCAGATAACTTCCACATTCTTTATTTTCACCATTTTGGTGACTAACAAAACAACTGATTGCCGTAAGGTATGCCTAAATACTAAGAGCTGTTAAATACATGAACATGGGGTACCTTACATGGCGTAAATCTTTTCGCTACATACGCTATCAAAGGGAATCAAGGTACCGACAGGTATGTGACATTTACCATCACAAACCTCAAATAGCACACGCACCTTTGACAACCTTTCCTGATACAACACTAAATGAATAATAAATGAAAGCATAATCCAAACATAATTAAAATTTTTATTCAATAGATAATCATAACATATAAATCCCAACAAAACAATGAAGAAAACATCACAAAAGGAAGATAATATTTGACCATAACACACGGTTTATTTTGTTAAGGGCACTGACATGTTGTACTTGGGTGAAACTACTTCCGCCAATTTCTTCACATTTTTTCATGCCTCTGTAATGGGCCTTTGGCGATTCTCACCAATAGACCCATAATTAACACCAGTTAATTTTTGTACAAAAATATCACATAAACTCTACAGAAATACTCAGACTATCTGCACTATCTAGCTTTCCTACAGAATGAGAGAGATGTGACATAAACCTTACCGTGGAACCTTTGGCACCTGACTGCACCATCAACTGAAGATTATTTTGGGGGAATGTTTTCAGAAGTCCATATGGCATACAAGCTCTGAAGAGAAAATGGGAAATTACTTTATACAATGCCTGTTTTCTCTATTTTCAACATAAAATACAAATGCAATTAGGAAACCAATGATGCCATTTAGAAATTTGAAATGAATTGACAGAAGTGAAGGCTAGTGCAAGGCTCATCTCAAACTCAGAAAACAGGAGGTATAAATGAAAAAAAAAAAAAAAACCTCAGTTTATTACAGGCATGTTTTCTCACTTTGTAATGTTGTTTTGAGCTTGGTCTGTTTTGCTTTTCATTGCATGATCCAGCTCAGCAAGCTTTGACTCAATACCACAGAAGTGTGCTGCCTGGTAACTATCTAAGAGTTCTGGGACATCCATTTTCTCCTCCAGGCTGTAGGCTTGACGGATTACATCTGGTCCACACTGACGAGAAGCATGCATGATGTCTTTTCTTTCATCATTTGCCTGTAAAACAAATTCCACCCATTTTATTGTCTTTAGCATTATTTAGCAAACTTACACCTGATTTACTGCTATACCTCAAATTTCATTGGTTGATTTAAACATAAAATTAGCATATCCTAGAAAATGGACACACGTGTAATACTTTTACAACTTTCATTGCTGATCACTCTGCCTTACAGGAAATTTAAACACAAGTTTTATGAATGTGGAAAGTCTTAGCATGGCCCAGAAGCCAGGCACAGTGAAAGATAAAAAAAACAAATTTCTCACACCTTATCTGTGACGAGGATGTCTTCTACACCCAGTGTAAACCCTTTCAGCTGCAGAAAAGCCATGAACAGACGTGCCAGACACGTTAGAAGTTTCCCTGATATTGCCCCTCCATAAAGCTGGAACATAAAAACAACAAAAAGTTTAGTGTAACAATCAGTCCATAAGTAAACAACCTAGTTCAGGGACAACAGGCAGGCCCAAAGTAAAATCCATAACGTTTCGCAAAAATGTGATAACAAACTATAGAAACTATATAAAACTATAGACCTGTGCCTTCCACAAGTATCTCTGACCACAAGAAACATATCAAAGATGTATATCATAGGGTTAAGGATTTTTTTAACAATGAAAGGCCATTGATAAGTCTGGATGCTGGTGAAGACACTTAATGTCAACATAACATGTTAAAAGGATGGTAGAAGCAGGGATAATTTAATGTCTCAAATTCATGTAATAACTTAAATGACATGTGCCTCAAATAATGCAAGACAGGCTTTTTGAGGATACTTATATAATTATAAACAAGCAAATATTACAGCCAGAGACAATTTTATCTTACCTCATATACAGCATGGACCATGCTGTATGATGTGTTGCCATAGTGACCCTTGTCCAGAACACCCTGCAAGAGGTCACCATTTTTGATCAGGACAGTGCCTTCACCCATTTCATCCCCTGAGGGGTACAACGACCCTGGAGAGTAACCTGTGAATTTACTAGATATCCAACTCTGAAACACAGGAAAATAAAAGCTACATGTATCAGGTCATATGCAAGAAAGAAAATACAACATTGAGACAGATTTTATTGCAATGTGTCGCAGTGTAGATTAAAAAAAGGTTCAGTAAAGAAAAAAAAGAACTTAACAGCACGACATTAATAGACATAAAACCTATAATATATTTAATCACATTTAATTAAGTGAAGAAAAGTGTTTTTTTGGATTTGTTTCAAATTTGACTGGTCACTGATTACAATTGTTTGTAATTATGAAAATGTATTTTCAATGTTTACATTTGACGTGACCTTAAAACATACAGTATAAATAAAACCCGTTTCAAAAGTTCGAAATTTCTAAACAGGTTTTGTAAATAACCTGTTGTAATAGGTTGTGATTTTCAGTGAATCCTTTTGCCACATTGCACTTTGTCCTGAAATGCGTTCAAAAAGGCAAGTTTTCCCATCTCTAGTCTTCGACTGTCAAGTTTACAGATACTAACACATGTAATCCACAGTCTTGTCTTTCACTTCCATTGAATAAAACAAATGGTCAGTCACCTTTTCAGGAATCTTGGCTTTTCCTTTCAGATTCAGTAGTCTATAACCATCAGGCGTTATGTTGTGTAAAATTGTCGATATTACCTGAATAAAAAGGTGAAAAAAAAGGGAATTTTGTTCTGCAGTTAATAAATAATTATCAAATGAATAAATATCAGAAAATTTAAAGACAGCTTTCCATTAAAAGTCCTTATTTTGGCCCTGTTGATCTATTTATTTAATTGGTGTCTTATGCTGTACTCAAGAATATTTCAGTAATTTTAATGGGTGCCCGAAATTACGGTGGGAAACCAGGCAGAGTTCGGGGGGAAAACACAACTATCCACAAGTTGCTGGCAGTCCTTCCCATGTACGACTGGAGAGGAAGACAGCTGGACTTGAGCTTATTGTGAGCGCGGTAGTAAGTGGCTCTCGCTCTCGGCATTGTGCTGCTCTAGCATGCTAAGCACTCAGCCACAGAGACTCCTGGGCCTTGTTTAGTGACTAACATCAGAACACTGCTTGTCCATCTTTCTGTAACTTTTCACGTAAAATTTCTGTTTCATATTTGGAAACATTACAACAGAATGTTGATATCTTGATTTGTGAAAGAATGAATCATGTCATCCAGAAGTCAGCCCATCCACCTAATGCAATAAATAATAAACTTGCACAAAAAGTTCATCTGAACACCCTATGTACACCATACAAAGATTTTTAACAACTAGACCACCTGTTTGCCAGCCCAGAGTCTGCATGGTTTGAGGATGGTGGGAGGTTGGAACTTGATAGGGCCAACAGTATCTACCAAACAGCTGTACACTAACTGCTGATAATCACGTCTGAAACAAATGAGAATAGGAATCATGGCTGATTAATTTATATGCCAAAGAAGAGAGAAACACCATAACACACCTTCATCCATCATTATTATCTTTCACAACTTTATCAGGATATATTTTGTAACTGTTACATGATTAACACATAAAATAAAGACAACTTTTCAGTTATCCCAAAAATGGTATGTATAAATACGGCAAACCTGAATTCATTACCTGCTGAAAAACCTGCCACGCACAGTAAGGGACACACCTGAGACCATGTGATCCTGAATCAACCCAGCCAATGGGGAGCCATCTTTTGGCACCAGATAGTTGTTACTGGTACTGGCTGAAAACATTTGACAAGCATACAATTCTGTACTTATACACAGGTTCTGCAGGCAGTGTCTACATAAATAGTGAGACAACACAGGCACAGGCACAATGCACAAATTGTCCATTTCATAAAGTGACATTACGTGCAAGAGATGTGATAGAACATTTTGCTTCTTCTTTCTTTGTTATTTATTGGACTGGTGTTCAGTCCAAAAGTCAAGAATATTTCAAACACCCGAATACAGTGAGGTGCATGGATGTTCGAAATCAAGCAGATCAGAGACTAATGTGATTTGAATCTCCAAGGCCAAAAAGCCCAGTCACACCTGAGCTACGACTATCCATTTTATGACCTTTTTGATTCACTGTAATCCTTTGATCTTGGTAAGTTGTGGCCAAATTAACCCCCATTGAAACCAAAAGAATGGTGTCAGTCACACGTAAATGGAAGCAAGACTCCCATTTATCTGCAAAAGTGATTTGACTGCAAGAAATCAAAATCATTCTGTCACAACATCAATTCTCATGAATATATTTTTGATACTCATACAACAAAGCTCAACAGATACAGATTATTCACACCTCCTGCAACGATACCTGCAACCTCCACTCCCACTGCCTTGTGATGGCTGACGACAGCTTTATATTCATTAAGATTCGCTAAGACCTTTCATGACTTATTTGGCAATCAATCCAAGATTTAAGACATTACCCTCCATTTTGGGGCACAGGTTGTCTTATCTGGTCATAAGTGTAGGTGTGAGTGGGCCAGATTGTAAATTTGATTCGTTAAATCTTACAATGGTGTACATAGAATAGGAATGCAAATTCCCATAACCTTCAACATGATCCATGGTCTGCTGTTAGATATGAGCTATGTAAGTCTTTGAAGTTTGTTCTGTTTTGATTTTTATATTTAAACAAACCAACCTAACCCTAAAAACGATGAGTTCAAAATCCCAATAGATGATGATGAGTTGTCATTATATATATTACCAAGTATGTATGCTTCTGCTCTGCAAAATTCATTCTGTGGGAAGTGAGCATTCATTTCATCCCCATCAAAATCAGCATTGTAGGCTTTACAGTTCGCATAGTGCATCCGTAGTGTTCTCTCCCCTGGCAAAACGTGAGCCTGGGGAAAAGAAATGAAGACGAAAGTTGCAACAGAATATCAAATTTTACTGGCTTATGACTTATTAATTTCATTAAGTTCAGTTTCCACCATTCATGGACTTTCACTTCAACAACAGCAGTTATTTTAACCAAATGGAGAAAAAAAAAACCAAATGTACTACTATTTCACTTCATCCATTTGTACTTAAACTTAATTTGGTCATAGTTATCTACATGGAGGCATCTTGCCTATTTTTGAGTTGACCAAAAGCACTGTAATTTTGAAACTTTTATCAATACCTTATGAGCCTGAATACTTGGTCGATGAAGAGTGGGTTGTCGATTCAACAACAGCACATCACCATTCCGAAGATGACGATAAACCTGTAATTAGCAATTCTAAAATTAATACACAGAGTTGACCTGTATTCTTAACCATAAGCTCATTATAATGCTATACAACAAAGATCACACTATACTCAAAAAACAGAAAATATAAAAATCATCAGAAAATAATCATCCAAAAGTTTGACTCATCTTTTGACTAAATTTTCAAAAGTCTATTTTTACGACTTCATTGAATGCCTGATGTTTGAGATAGGAAATAATACACAATAAGACTGTAAGATAGAGATATCTGTAGTTATAAAATTCCCTAATTAGCATTTAAAGCGCATAACAAACATACCTGTTTGTTACCTGTTGATAAGGCTCCCAACCGACCTGGTGTGGTCAGTAGTTGTTTTGCTTGTGCAATACGCTGGATTTTGTCTTTGGGACTGAGCATTGTCTTAAATCCATTTTCATGAACCACAAACACAGCTCTTGAAAGAACAAAAGATTAACAGTGTGACAGTTACGACAGTTTATTTTATCTTTGAAATATTAAATAAATGAGCACAGAAACGCACACGAGGAAGAAAATATGTCACTATTTGATGTTAATGTTACACTAAATCACGTATCATTTATTAATTTTTCACCAACTCTACATTCTTTATGGAAAGGTGACGAATTAATGGAAAATTTTCTAAAGTTATATGTGATTTGCTGTAAATTACATAATTTTATGTGCTTTTTTTCACCAACTTTGAACAGCCCGGCAATTACTTGTAGAAAAATTCCACAAAATTTTAACTGATTAACTGTATATGAACCATATTATCACTTATCAATTCCCACTTTACAAAGACTGACCACTGTATTTTAAGCTGACATATGCTACAATGAATCTGTACGTAAGGTTTACCCTGGATGGACATTAGGTCCATTAATGACAGCCTGTCGCAGCTCTTGCACATTCCACGGCGTGACTGGTTCTGGGTAGGTGAGGCGCGTTGCAAACACCATAGGAATGCCAATCTCACTGGTGCTGATACACGGATCAGGGGAAATAACGGAACGAGCAGCATAATTCACACGCTTCCCCATCATGTGTTTTCTAAAAAGCCCTTCTTTCTTCTCCAAAATCTGAAACAGTTTCATTACAAATTCAAAGCATTTTTTCTATAATTTCTTTTCAAAGCATTATAGCTAGACTAATTATTAACTTTCAGGCATACAAACTTAAGTATTTATTTATTTATTTCACTGGTGTTTTATGCCATGCCGTAGAATATTTGTCTCATACAATCACAGCCTTTATTACGGTGTGAAGAAACCAGGCAGGGGAGGCCCACGACCAACCGCAAGCTACTAGCAGACCTTACCACATAACTCACGGCGAAGTCAGCATTTGAACTCACAGTTACCACATTATCTGGCGGCTCTCAGGTCTTTGCTGAGTGCTAGCATGCTAACCACGTGGCCACACATGCCCACAGGCTTATTTAACCAATATGTGAACTTGTTTACAGTGCCTTGACATGACACCAATATGAAGTAGATAGTAAAACTTAACTGATTGGCATGGAATCACTAACAACACTGTTGTCATAGCTTCCACAACTTTATGATACATTTCCCTAATGCAAAACACCCTAATTTATGATGGCAAGGTTACTGAAGGAAAAGATTAAGTATGTACACAACCTTTCAGCAATATCTCACCTGCTTGATACCTGGTTTTTTCTCACTGCTGATTTTATCCAAATCGCTGTCCACCACACAGTTCACATGTGCCTGCAGACGCACCCATGCATTATGCAGTTTTTCTGTTAAGTTGTCACCCGGGACATTCTCAATGGAACTCTGTTAATAAAAACATGATGTGCTATATTAATGCCTTTCCATGAACAAGCAAACCCTTCACTGTCATTTCTGGAAAACACTAGTTCACTTCCTCGCAGAAGAAAGGTTAAAAGGTTAAAGTACAACAAAAAGTTTTGTCCTAAAACCCTTCGAATGTTTTTTTTTTTTTCTTTTTTGGAGAAGAACAGTTTGTAAAAAGAAAGATGATATTGCTGAAAAGTTAATGATTTTGACAAGATCTTACAGCGGACAGAGATATTTATACTATTTTTTTTTACTTCTATTTATTGATTTGATTGGTGTTTTACGCCATACTTCTTTACTTCTAAAAATTATTTACATATGTTAAAAAAAAAGATTACAAAGAATAAACAAAATATACATACTGGAGTAACTGTTTCTGTCTCCGTAGTTTCTGTCTGTCCCTTCAAGCTGTTCCGCTTGATCTCTGTGAAGATCAGTCGCAGGGTGACAGAGTCAAGAATACACTTTGACAGGTTAACTGTCTGTCCATTCTCCACTTTCATGTCTCGCATTACAATCACCTTCAAGACAAGAAACAACACAGCTAAAAAGTGACAGACTTGAAATGAAATAGTATCAAAACTAATTGGCAGCTGTGCAAGATGTTGGCTACTAAATCTGAGTAACTGTATTTCACTTGTTTCATATGCAAAATCCCCTTTCAGAAGCACATAAAGGCCCTAAAACGGAAGTGTTCATATCTACACTTAAGTCTTTCTCAAAGAAGTTAATTAAACTTCCGCAAAATCTATCAGTGACCCTCAAAGGTGGATTTATTAATCTGAATCAAGCACAAATGTGCCACAAGAAAAATGCTAAACTTTAGGTGCAATACAATACTACTAATTTTATTCCAGGTTGATAATGCAACTGTTTTGAAAAATTTACATAGGGGAACTTACTCTGAAGGGAAGACTAAATGTCAACAAACATTTTTTTTTACCATTTAAGCATTAAGGAGATAATGTAATTAACATTTTAATGACTCACCGGACGAAAACGTGATGCTGTCACAGGAACCACATCCATGAAGAAAATATCCATTGGGTGTTTGCTTTTATTTTTACCCAGGGCTCCAAACAGGCTTTTTAGAACAGCCGAATCTTTTTCCCAAAGCTCTCGTAAGTGATTCCTTGCCTCCACAGGAGTCAAGTATGTCTGACCTGCAGCCTTCTGTAAGTCAGTCTGAATGTCTTCCAACCGTTTATTTCCCAGAATACTTCCTTCCATGTCACCATTTTCAGACTCTTGCTGTTTCCTAAGGAAGTAAAATCTTACAACTGTACGTTGATAATTAAGCTAGCAAAACTTCCAAAAGGCAACATTTTATGCTTCAAAAGAAAAGTAACAAACGCTTTTCATATCAAAACTTTATTTACCTATATTTGCACAATAGCGACCAGTTTCATTAGTGCAGGAAACTTGAGTGACATACTGTTTACACACATATTTTTGTGGAAGTGAATTAAACAATTGCTAGAGTGCACAAAAGTATCATTACCACCAAAAGAAAATCCAACTACTTTAGCAAAACATTCTACACTTGATAATTTTAAAATACAAAATATGGCTGAATAAATTTCAGACATACCTTCTCATTTCCATAGCCTTCTTCATTGTGTCAGCCATAGCAACCTGTTGTTGTTCTTTGGTACGACTGAACACACAAATTTTACAGTTGTTTTCAGCCCGGAGTGTTCTCAAGAACATTTGACAATGGGGGCACTTTCCTCTGCCACCAAAATTGTTCTTCAAAAAAACTTTAATTAGCTCTTTTTTCACCTCCACTATATTCTTCACATTTTCAAATGTATTGCGCCTCTCAGCTGAAACAAATACCAATAAGCACATGGTCCATTTTAAATTAATGCATTTTAACTAAGGACAATGGTCTGGAGGTTTACAATACACTTTCTACCATTCATACAATGTCAGTCTTACCTATTTATTTCACACAAAGTTACTGAACACATTTTTCACTTTCATTTTATTTTGCCTGAACAATATACTTGTTCCCTATGCTTGGAAGACCTGTTTGGAAGGGGTTTTTTTTCCACGTTTCCACACACATACACATGTATGCTTCAAGGTTTCCTCAGAGGGTTTTGTTTATTTAATTTATTTATTTATTTGATTTGTGCGACTGATTGAAAAATATTTTCGGCCAGCATTATGATTGGAGTAATTTGAGAAGAGGAAGCATGAACTGGAGCTGGTTTTATTGTCGAGAAACTATGTTTAATTTCCATAGGATATTTTTTAAATATTTTAGCTTTTCTGAAATGTGTATTTTGATCAGGCGAAAAAAAAAAAAGTTGCAAATGGTATATGTTTTCCACGTTACTGCACAGAAAACAGATGGTTAGCAGTCAGTGCCTTCACGGTGTCTCACTCAAAATATTAAAAAAACATATATATAAAAAAAACTGATTGGTTTACAGCTGGATATATTAGCGCTGGGGGCAGCCTTTAGTTATGGGTTGTAAGGAATGAAGGAAGTGAAGGAAACTGGAGTGCTGGAGATAAATTATCAACCTTTGGCAAGTTACTTACACACTCAAACTCAAACCATCCCATGTGTGACAGAGATAAATGAATACACACTTCATGTATACTGGTGGAAGACAATTGCACCAATACACGACAAACAACGACAGCAGGTCAATCTACACATGCCCTGTCCAAGAATGGGATTGAACCTACACCCTGAGTCTCAAATTTATCCAAAGACAAGCACCCCAACTATTATAGGGCATATACTAGAAATAACTTTGGATACTTTCTCACAATCTGCATTTAATGGAACATCCCATAATATTGCTACTGGTACTGTGTCCAATTTCTTGAAGCACAGTCAGCCCAGAAAGCCCTTAACTACAATTACAATATCTGTTATAGGGCCAATTCCATCAAAGCCTTTTCAGATTTCAGTCAAAATTTAAAACCTCCTCACAACGCTCAGTGTTCGGTACTGGGAAATTTATACACATTTGTCCTCTGATCAAATTTATCAGGTGGTCAAAATTTTAATTTATACAGCCCCAACTTGAACTACCATGACAAAATATGTTAAAGTGACATGCAGTGCACTTAACTACGTAACACTAAAGTATGCTTCATGAAACTGAGGGCAGAACTTTTTTTACCTCTGACTTTATTTGTGTACTCTCCAAGCTTCTGCTGAATGACTTCCTCACTGGGATTGGTTTCCACGGCAAGGAGCTCCCCCATGATGTCCCTCAGGTGACCCACAGCTGGCAAGCACCCCAGCTCAAGAACTTTTAACTCATGGATGAACAAGATGGACTGTGCAGTTGAAGCTTGAAGGCGATGGCAGTGGAAGCATGTCCCTCTCAAGATCTGACAGTTATCGGAATTACTTATTTATTCATGCATACTTGTACATAATTACTTTACACAACATAAATTATGGGACTGTTGTTTTCCGTTAAAAATTTAAAACTAGCAGTCAAACCTTTTTTTTTATAAATCTACCTAATGAATCAGAATAAAGGCATCAATAGTAGAAGTTTCACCTTAATTGAAAACCTGTTTATACCTGCTGCACAAAAAACTGACAATATTTTTTGTCAGTTTCACGTGTGGAGGAAACCGAAGTGTCTGGAATAAAACACTAACTTTAAACTGGCACGCTAATCATGTCAAACCCTGCTTGTATAGGATAAACACTTCAGTTCAACCAATATAACTGCTGTAATGCAGGAAAACATTTCATACTTGAACTTTAACAACAGTTTTATTCAAACTAAATGTCGCTATCAAAACTGGTGTCATCATTGCCCTGAAATGCTCACCTTAATGAGAATCTGGAAGTACAATGGGTTGTAGACTGGCAGTGGCAGCTGTATGTGGCCCATGTGACCAGGACAGTAGATGTAATTCTGACCACACGTGACACACACATCATCTCGCTCTGTAGGACCTGAGACAATATAAGGTCAAAGGTTCACACTCATGTTTAAGCCAACCTTTCAAAGTTGGACAGTGAGAGATCTTGGAAAGCATAAAGATTTCAATATGATATATTAATAAGTATAAGCACAATGGAATAAGAATGTTTTAAAAGATTTGAGAATTTTGCAAATATTCAAAACAATCCTTAAGCAAAAAATAATAAGGCCCCTAGAAAGCATTAGTCAGATGACTGGTAATCCACATTAAGTTTCATTGTGATATAAGCAGAGCATTAACATCAGTCCATTAGGTGGACACTGTTGTCATTAAGTTTCACCATAAGTACCGATGTCACACAAGTCATCCTTACAGATCGACAGCCAAATTTTGAATATATTTAATATCAGCTATACACTATTGACCTTGACATTTAGTTTTAAATAAAACTCACCATACGCTGGATCATACAGTCCTCCAATGTTAGGATGAAGAAGATTGTCAAAGGATTGTGGATTTACAGCCTCCTTCACACTCAGTGCAAGAATTTCCTCCGAAGAGTAAGTTGAGAAGCCCATACTGCTTAGCCGGAATCTTGGTACGCCATGGATCTCCATCATGCTATCTTATAATTGGTTCCCACTTGCAAGTTACCTCCTCTGTCCACAAATTTCCCTCAGAAACAGGACTCCTTTATCATTGTTACCTAAGGGAATATACATGTTTATCGTAAATCGAATTGTGTCAGTCAATATGTTCTTGATATAATGTGCATGTTCTATCAGTCAGTGGATGTATGTATTTTACATTTTGAGGACAAACACCTTATACTTTAACCCATGTTACTAACAAGACCATTAAGAATGTGTACGACATACATCAATATATCTTCATATTATCCTAACAAAGTAATTATACAGGTGTAATGTCAATTGTAGCTGCCGTGTTTTCAGGTTGGAGAAGCATGACATCATACATCTAAATAAAAAAGGAAGCTTTTACTCCATGCGCTAGCATAAACATTTTATATTACCCAGTAGCAGTGTCTAGATTTCTTGTTATGAATATGAGATTGGGCCTAATCAGATTTGTAAGAGCACAAGATCGGTTGACTTATCTGAAGGAAATCTACCTTATGCACCAGGACAGTGCAGAATCAAGTGTCAGGCGGTGTGAGTTCTCACCAAAAAGACTATGTGTAACAGTATTTACTGTAAGGTTTTTAAGTTAAAACAGCATTTCCACAATACTGTGTATTATTTTTGTTTTTTGTCCACATATCAGGGCTCAATTTTAAGGATTTTTCCTCAGGGCAATCGTGGCCTGTCTTTGATGTTGCACAGCACAGAAATTGGCTGCCCGGACAGTTTTGTCTACAATTTTTCATTGACAGATTGATACATGTATACGTATTTTCCCAACATGGTATTAAAACAAATAACCAACCAAAAAAAAAAAAAAAGAAACTGACACTTATTACGAGTGAGTGTTATGGTGTCTGAAATATATCACATGACACCAGGCTGTACAATGTTTTTTCTGACTGGCTCTGACTGGCTCTACTTGTGCTACATGTATAACACTCACGTAACTAAAAGTGAAACCAGTGCTTACAGATGAAGACATGAGTCGTGTGTATATGTTGTTGTTGTAACAGAAATTCAAAAGTGATGACAACTTTAGTGAAGCCGGCTATAAATTACAGCATTAATGAATTTGTGACAGAAATAATTTCATATTTAAATACAACAATTCGAAAAGTACATGTAAATTTCGAACTTTTGAACACCTTTCTTACCATGCGAGCTATGACAAGATTGCAGCACTTGCCGAGTTCACTGTTTCATCCGTAATGGCAGTGTCAGTGAGCCCTGTCTAAGAATCTCATTTCTAAAGACATCTGGTCGCCCCCAGCTGGATTTATTTACTGACCAGAAGGACTGTCCCAAAGACATTTGAGCAGTGTCAGGCTGATGGGCATATGGCTCTTGAAAAAAGTGTAAATCACATATATAATTTTCATGTAGCTTGATTTCAGGCCGTGTGTCTCCCAGCTAACATAGCATAATGTAGTGATGGTTCCTGTGAACCAGGATAACATGATGGTCATGGGAAGGCTGAAATTTGCCCATCAAAATTTTATGTCGAGCACAAAATATTCTGAATTTGATTTTGTAAATTTAACTTTGTGTACAAAAAGATATTTATAACTGTTTATGAGAGGGCTCTGGTATTGTTGACTCAATTTGGGCTGAGCTAAGAGTAGATCGAACATAACATTTACATTGGAAAATACATGTGGTGTGTAATCTGAAGCCCTGTCAGAGAACAACATCATGAAGTCCACTCCAGACAATGTGGGGTCGTCTACCAGGACGCTACTGTAAACATATTATCCCCGCTGGGTGTTTGAATGGGGATACCAGGTGGAAGGAGGGTTGGGCTTGGGTGTTAGTACCAAACTTTAATGAGGACAGTTTTCTTTTAACATAGTGGAGGGGGGCAACACAACAATGTACATGTATGGTAAATCTGGACATGCTTCTATCATAATGGCTGTGAAATTCACGCAAACCCGCAAAAATACATGTAGCCTGTTAGGTTTGATATTTTCATCGGCCAGAGGTTATTTTGCACTTGCCCGTGGAGTTAGTGTGACAGGGATTTAAGGCTTTCCATAGGGGAATTCAGTCGTCTCTGACGACCGGATAATGCTTATAACTAAGCCCTGCAAATCTTAACTGTATTTAAGTCCAATAAGAGACAACCAGATTCAGTGCTGCTGTGTAAAATAATAACAACAGTATAACATGCTTAAACCTTGAAAATGTAATTCTTAAAACATAATTTGATAAAACACTTCGTTTCAAATTGTTGTGTATTTCTCCATGCAGGTTGTGGCACTAATTCTACTTTGATGTGATCATGCATAATTTAAATGATATGGATAAAGTTTTTGTCACATTAGCCTCGTACTTATTACTGTAGGAAAGTTTCAAAGTGCTTAGAAACTGTTTTTGTTTCATCTCTCCGGTTTATAGACCATTGCCTATTACGTTAGTGTTACTGGTTTGCAGAGAGGACCCCGGTTTGATAGAACACAGTAACTTCACACACTGCATCCTACAGATCATTCATCCTCGATCATCAGAATACCTATAAAAAAAACTTTTGTCGTTTCATCTGATGACATTATAACATGGTCTACACTGATGTTATACACAGAGCGTTTAAACTACTACTGTACCACATGTATAAACATGTTGTTGTTGTTGCGTTCACGAACGGATTCTGTAGTTCCTCCACGTCGCATTAAATCTGCTATTTCAATCCTCTAAGCTCTAAAATGTCATTCCCATATAAGTAGATCATTACATCCCTCACTGAAATTTAACCAAAAACATAGAAGAAATTGTAGATTATCTTTTTGACATACCATTGCGCCAGTTGTGTTTACGAGTTACCGTCAACACGTGTGTCCGTCCACTGGCTCCAGAAGTTAACTCCCCTTCTTCGCCAAGCATTATGGTCTCTTTCACATTTGTTTGTCGCAACTTCGCCAGTAAATATTCTACCGGTATGTATTATATGGTGGACTTTCTACTTTAATTTTCACAATTCCATGAAATTCTTGTTATATTTGCAAGTGTTATTTTCATTTGTGTTACCCCCCGGCCCCACCACCAACTTTAATGGTAGGCCTACTGCTGACACAGATATTATTTGAGTAAAGATAAAGTTTTAAAATGCCTGCTACCGGTACTTAATTATTAGCAACATTTTGTGTTATATATCTCGTATGTAATAGGCCCCTATTGCTGGATATGGTGTATAAATATAATGACCTCAGTGATTAATTGCTACAACTAGCGATATCAATCAGCCAATCACGCATGTATGAACGTACACGGTAAATAATGGTGTTCTAGCCTCTTCCAGTGTTGACAACAACAACAACAAAAAAACGAAATTTATCATTACGGCTATAGACGCACAAAATGGAGGGCTCCGCGGTTCTATTCACAGTGCATAGCTATGATGTATTGCATAGCTATGATGTATTTGTTTGATTATTGCTGTATTTTTCCAATGCAGGTAGGCCTAGGCTACTCAGAAATGCTTCATTTAAGCCAACGCGAATGATGAGCCGGGATTCCCAGAGTAAACAAGAGTAAACAATCCTGAGCATTGGCAGGTCACTGGCGTGGGTTATAGGGGTGAACTTGACTATAGCGATTTCCATTGCAACAAAATTCATGTGAGACCACACGAACACTTGGACACTCATATACTGATAACAGCTGATGTAAAGCTCAAGGCCTGTAATACCCATTGTTTATTGAGACCATTTCTGGCGTAGTCTCTTAACACATTGAAAATGGTACATGTTGCCGCCCCGCTTGACCCTCAGCACTGAAACGATACAGTAAGAAAACAGGATTGGTTGATCCGGTGTCACTCTATGTGACCGGGTGATGTGTCATCTCTAGTGTCTTCGGTCTGATACATCAGTTGCGCCAGCACTTTAACTGGTGTCATGGATTCGCCCTGCCGCCAGAAGACACGGCAGGCCAAATTCATAAAGGTGTATTAAGGTGCGCGAGTTAAAAGGTAAACCACATATCTTAAGTGGGGGGTGGGGGTTAAAACACTATTGCTCGCTGACAACTAAGTGACTGTCTAATCCGTAAATAAGGAGCTCAAATGATCGCTCGTTTAGCTATGCGCGGATGACTTTAGGTTACGCGTCAGCCGTGTCATTGTTCGAGAATACACTGTGACGTATTTTGGTTCGATTTTATCAAGACATTTTCTAAGGATAAGTCATTTAGTCCAATAAGGTCTACTAAACTGACGATGACCTCTACTTACTGAACACTTGATGCGCATTCCTTTTTAAATGCATGGAAATCTTTTCTTCAGAACCCCATATGATCTTTCAGTCACTCGTCTTCTTTTTCTCTGAGCGCTATTTTAACTCGATCTCTCGGTGTCCTCGGGTTGCGAACAGACGTTAAATCGAATTAGCGACACGTATATGCCGGGTCTGCAATCAAAATACCTTGGTATTCTCCAACCTGGAATTTACGGAATAGTTTTAACTCCATAAATATTCGACAAATGGAACAAAGAAGCCATCAGTGAACAACGCCTTGGAAATGCGCAATATCGTAAAACCTGCCAACAAGTGCCTCTTATTTCTTGTGCTGTATCGGAAAAGTGAATGTCTCTTCAGAGCATAAATTACGGCAGTGACAGGATGAATAGCACTATAACACCACTCTTGTGAAACTCGGCCTTGGATGTACACATACCTAATGAATCCCTGTTGCCATATGTCTGAAAAATTGTTGGGGCCTAAGTACGATATAAAAAAAACCAAGTACACACACATACAGGACTACGGTACAACTATTAAAACAAGTGGGCCTATCGCGGCCAAGTGCCATGCACTTCCCTCAGAAGCATTTGTCAGAAGCAAATGCAACTATATATGGAGAGGAAAAAAATAATATGACAACGTTGGAACTTAATTAGCGTATATTTTTGATATGCTTCTTTGACAGTTACAATGGTCTCCCTTTACGTCTCTTTGGAATTGGATGTTTACAACTGTCATCTGGACATGTCGTAGGCCTATTACAGACTATGGTATAGCCGGTGGTATGCGGAATTTACCACTTCCCTTTTACTGCGACTCGCTTCAGGTATATAAGGTTTTCATATTGATCTATTTTGATCACGTGACGACTTTAACGAATAATTTGTTTCTAAATTATTTATGGTTGCATGGGAGACGTCCTTTGGCCTCCTTTCCCATGCCAACACGTAAAACACAACATACGGCCAGTCTGTCTTCAAACTGACGATGGACGACAAAGAAAACGCTGGCAAAAGGGAAAAGACACCCACGAGTAACAAAGCCCAGCGTCATTCTGCAAGTAAAGAGAAGACAATGCTTGGATTGCGAGTTGAAAAACCGGCGGTAAAACCCAAGCCGTTAAATTTGGAAAAATTTGGGAAAGCCGCCACATCCCTGGGTCTACAAGATAGTCATCGGGAACTGAACCATGAAACCAACACAGCTCTTCACGAGACACAAAACGATGGCCATAAATATCGCGCTCAGAGGGCTCACACCGACCTTGCCCGGCCCTCAGGACATCACTCCTATGATCATGAACGTCACGGGTATCACCGTGGACAAGAACAACTCTTTCACGACCACGGGCATCACAGGCATCATGGCCATCACCACCACCACGAGCATGGACACCGGGGAGCTCAGAACGCTCACGACTATGGACATCACGGGCACCACGCCCATGATCGCGGTCATCACGCTCATGATCGCGGTCATCACGGACACCATCTCCATGACCATGGGCATCACGCTCACGAGCAAGGACATCGAGGACACCACCACAACCATGACCACGGCCACCATCACCATCACTATCATCAACACGATTATGGGCACCACGGGCACCATTGTTCTCACGACCATGGGCACCAACATTCCCATGGCAATCACGAGTTGCACGGTCATCACCACCACGACCACAGTCACCATGCGTCACACCACTACGGCTATGACACCCATGGACATGGGCACAATAGCCACCACCATGGATTCCACGCCCATCCCCATTCAGAAACATCAAGGACGATTGGAGGACGATCGCGCAGAACGTATTCAACAGTTTCCGGCGATCACCGCCACTATTCCGGAGACAATTACAGCGTCTGCTCAGCTTGCACTGACATTGCTTGGGAGAACACATACAAAACGGAACCAGACGACGGTGTGGCAAATGGACAAATCAGGAAGATTATTTTGGATGTGTTAAAGGAAAGATTACAAGACAAACAATACGACCCTCTGGAGATGCAACTGGAGAGTCGTGCCATCAGCGACATCATCAAAGACAAGGTGAAGGCTCTCAGATTGTACCGGTTCAAGCTGGTCTGCCTGATTTACATTGGTCAAGACAAGAAGCAATCGGTGCAGATTGGCTCCCGTTGCCTATGGGACCACAGATGCGACAGCTTCGCCACTGCCACTCTCAGATTTGGTGATTTCTACGCAACTGGGATGGTATTTGCCACTTATTTTGAGTGATTATTTCCAGTTAAGCGCTTTGGCCGTTGATATGGTGTTTGATGAGTGAAACCCTAACATAGTTAGGATTACGATGCTTTATCTTTGCTGTGAGACAAGTATACCCATGCCGTTTTGAGAAGTTGTGAAAGTTGCTTCTCCACCACAACAGTCATCCACTGAATCTCATACTTAAATACTGTAAAATGTATATGAATATCACTCCATTGAGAAATGAGAACGTGTTTGTTCTTTAAATAATTATTCCACACAGTAATGAAATAGATGCCTTTGTGATATAGTGACCAAGCTTGAATTGTGTATACCGTTTGTTAGTTCTAGAATTGTATATAGGCAAACATTTGTACACATATCACACAGTCACATGCGATATAACCTTAGAATCATGGCTGAAAAGTTGTTGAAAGAGAATGAGTATAATTGCGTTATTAAAGTTCTTTTCGGTATATAAATATTTCATCCATGCCCTTTTGAAATTTGACAGATATGTGTGTTATGTGTCAGTCTAAGTTTGAGCGGAATTAGCGAGGATATAAAGAACCTGGTGTATTCTCTATACCGTGATTATTTGTAGTGTGTTCCTTGTACATAAACTTGTAAATAAACAATTTTCTAATTGCTGATGGTGTTTACTATATATTTACAGATTGGAATAATCAGTCTAACTGGTAAAATTCAGTAGTTCTATCTTTTTAAAGATATATTTTATACAATAAAATACAGTTATAACATATGCCAATGAGTTGATTAAAACGAATATCACCTCCATTTGGTTGTTAGAAACAGCAGAGACAGCCTCTCAATAAATATGGGTTGTCGATTAACTGAGTTCTTGCAAGAATCTTTATTGGTGTACTATAAACATATGCTAGTAGTTTTCCGCACTCGTTGAACTCGTTGAACTCGTTGATCGGGTGAGAATTAATGGGTCACATAAGTGAAATGCTGTGAGTTTCATGCCGAAGCCTGGAGGTTATTCCGAATACACCAGTTTCAACCTTCCTTGAAACTGGGTTCAGTCATATAAATGAAATCAGCCAGTCAATAAATCGATCAATCAATCAATTATAAAACTATAAATCTGAAAACTGAAAGTGAGATGCATATTATCAGAGTTTTACTAATGTTACAGTATAAATTCTTTTAAAACCACCTCATCACTCTGGATTGGGCCTGGACTGGATTGACCATTGTTTTCTTGCAATCTATGCGTCGGAGCAGACATTCGTATACCATCCGTTAACCAAAATGGAGGTTCCAGGTCAATAATCGCAATTTAACGGTTTGCCCACGTTCATGTCACCGCAAAGGCAGGAATGGAGAATGGATGGCACAGACTAATCCAGAATTAGTTAACGAGGGAAAAGTTCCCTGATAAGGTGTGAATGTTCAAGATATAAGGAGTAATGACAACAAAAACACACACAAACTCTAATTCGAGTATCTCGATTTGGAAGAGGAAGTTAGCAGTATGCTTGGTTATGGCAACCAAAAAGACAGAAATTCTGATTGGAATTATCTCGATTTGGAAGAGGAAGGTAGCAGTATGCTTGGCTGCAAACAATTTTACAAATCTTAATCCATAATTAAAACGACAGATGCATGTAATATGGAGAGAGCATTCAGGATCTCTGGTGACCCAGGGTTAGGGAAGTATCCATTTTTATTACATCATCATGGTGCTTTTATGAAATCAATGTGCGTCCGAGATGTCTACACAAGTATTCAACCTGTAAATTACTGACGGACAAGTTTGAAATTTTTATTGGATGTCCTATCTAAAATATCCTCAATCTTTCCTGCATCACTGGACGAAGGCCACTTTTTTCAGTTATCAGTTTTATTTAGTGTTTTTTTATGTAATTTTTTCTTACATATTCATGGGAACTGGTGTTATGGGTTGTTTTGTCATCAACCCAGTCTTGCAATTATCGATTTGGAAGGCCTATTCATGGCTTACGAACGATTTACGAATGTCGGACGCTTAGATTTGACAAAATGTAAATATGATATGCATCTGTCTTTCTCTCAGCACTGTAGAAAAGCGCACTTCAAAAGGTTGACATGGGACAATTTCTTTACTGTCTTATAGTAGTCTGGAATCGCAGTAAAGTTACATCTGAACGGCTGACCGAAACGCGACCATCTAGTGCGTGATATACATCAATTCTTTATTTCACCGTCTTCGGTGTCTACATTGTGTCTACAATGTGTCTATATTGTAGATCATATCATATCATAGTGATTGTTGAGCAGAAACGAGGCTAAGAAATATGAGGTAAGACTTTCATGTTTTGAAATTGTGTACTTAAACGACCAATTTGGAGACATCACCTATATATGAAAAGAAGAATCATGATATAGGCACTATATCGCAAGTAATCATATAAAAGAGTCTCTGCTTGATGGACATCTGATGAGACTTCCAAGCGAGAGATGAGGGCAGTTTAAGATCAACAATGTTTGTACCATGGGTGTGGTCATATGATACACATGTGTAACTTCAAGATTTTGTTCAGAAAAACATGTTATGCCCATAAGTTTTCCAAGAATTCACAGAATCAATGTGCTGAATATTTACGTAGTCGTATACACGTCGTTATCGTGTATATCCTTCTCTATAGGGTTATTTCCCCTTGTACAGTGATTTTGACTACATGCGTGGTTATACTTCATGACAAAGAAGTTTTTAAATGCATATTAAAGCTCATCTGTATAAAATTATGCGGCATTCATTGAATACTTCATATTTGCTATTATATAGAGGTATCTTCACTGAGGCGTACAGCTTAACTGTTATCTATCCTGTTCAGGAAACCATTTTAAGGCAGTATTTTCTAATGCAGTTAGAATCTGATAATTTTTATTTGTCGCATCGGAGGTCAGCACTATATAGGCTGAACTGTGTTAACGAAGAAAACGCTAACATTAACAATAATAAACGAATAAAGGCAACCAGTTTACAAAAGTTTTTTTCTTGGTTTAATTTTAGTGTAAACGTTTTTATATTTTATAATTAGACTTTCCATCAGAGCTTACGAAAGCATGAAACTGCTATTTTTGGAGATGGCTAGTCAGAATACTTTAACTGCGTTGTGGATTTTTCATCAAAGGAAATTAAATTTGATAGGTTCGGACTTAATTCATGGACTTGTAGGTAAAACCGTCACACATTTTTTATTTACTACAAATTCAAAAACGGGTATTCATGCTTGTTTTTATTAGTTGACATGATTTAAATTTTTAAGCTTAAAAATTTGCATTATTTCTTTTGTGACGCATGAATGTTTGTGAACATAAACCTATAATCTCTGCTGTAAATAGGAACCATACAGGTACACAAGCTGCCCTGTAGCTTACCCGTTTAATAACGATTAAAATGTAATATATAGCTCTAATATTGTTAAATCCAACATATTTACAAGGTCTAGGATGGAAAGTATCATTAATGCTTAATTAACATTTTCTAAAGTTTTTTCTTCCTTCACAAAAGGCTCAAAAAATGTTGCGACCCAACACCACATGGTATTAATAATGAAGTCGAAGCATCACCACATAAATGGAAAAGGTTTCACAATCTTTCGATCCATACGCCAGGATCATTATCAAGTGACTAATTGATTCTATTAATGTTCCCAACATGTGGACTGAAAGCTTGTGAAACAATTTACAATAATAATTTACCCTTTGTGGTACATTTACTTGATGCCTCGACTTAGTAATTATTATTACTAATGAACCCACGTACAACTATTAGTCTTAAGCAGTATATAAACCATACATGTCAAATGATCACATTTAGATGTTGTCTTCGCATTATAAATGTTAAAAATCTTATAATCTAATGTTACAACTCGCAAACAATCATGGTCTGAGATAACATTTTAAAATGTTGGTACTCACATTTTAGAGTAGTTAACACTGTATGAATTCAACACTAGAAACTGCTGATAATTTAACATTTGTGCTTTTAAAACAGTGTTATCAATATTTCGTTCATCAAGAAGCCTATCTGCAACGCTCTGCACTTTGGCAAACTGAGCGTTCAGTTTGGCAATAAACATAAAAATCATGAGGTTTCACTAAAGTGGTATCTTGTCCAGGACACAGACATGGTAGTCTGCCTGTGTTGCTCCAAACTCAGACACAGGCAGAGGTCTCTTCCTTCGGGATTTTGATACTTGTATGAAGTTTAATTTCGCGCGCGGTCACGCGTATGTGGATTAAGAGGTCGTGAACCGATACGTCAATGTCGTATACGCAAAACATCATCTCTGCCGTTTTTAATATTCCCTTCAAACATCTGTCATCAGGATTGATCAACTGCTTCATGTCAACATGCGTTTTTCAGTTAAAGGTCTTCAATCTTTTCTTGGAGGTCAAACTGCAAATGCAAATCGCCTATCACGACATAGTGTTAAATTTCTTTTCTTGCCCTTTGAAAGAAAGCATGCAGTTGAGGTATGATCACGAAAACAAGGTGTAAGGCCCAAAGAAGTTTAATTTCTTTTGAAGGGCATGTAGTGTGGAGAATCCACGTACGCCTCATACATCCATATTACTGTAGTCGCTAAAAGTCAAAATCATATATATCGTTGATTTACATTGATTTATCGTCCGCATATATTCGTTGATTTACATTAAACATGTAAAAAACCATACTTTATTAACTTTCGATATTTCTTCACTTGTCCTACACCGGTATTGAATTTAGATACTTCTTAAACAAGGTATACACTCAATGAGTCAATTTTACACCCACTAATCATGCCGCCCTAAACATAGATTTAAAAAACTATCTTTAAAAATAGATGTGTATAGTTTGCTGAATAAGGAAATCTTCAATTTGGCGGAAAGCCAAGAAGGATAAAGTTATTCTCTCGTTGTCAAAACAGGTATCTTTAATCCCAAATCGTGGCTTGGGGCTCTTAGTCGTTTGTTATACTGCATGTTCTTTGTCTGGTTGATCAAAAGATACTGGTCATTTCATTAGCTATATAATCATTAAACTGGAAGCTGACGTTTAACCCTAGGGCAAGTTGTTTCTTTTTTTATCACCCTCGAGCATGGGGTTAACGGATTTTCGAGGATTTTGTGAACACTGTTTGGTTAATTCATACCTGGCGGCTCCTACAGGTGTAATTATGAAAAGCATATATTTCATCAGAATAACATATGTTTGAATTCATATATAGCTGGTTATACTTACTACGTTAATCAAAGATATGGTCACTTCTTTTCTTTTTTTCTTTTGCACTGTACCAGTAATATAGCCTGACACGTTATTGACGAATAACGTAGAACGATATGCTGGCTTGGGTATGTACCTATATAGAGTAATCGTAACTATAACTCGACAGATTAACGACAATCATCGCAAGACGCATACATATGTTTTAACGGTAATCGTAAGTATACTCCGATTTATTGACGATAAACGTCACCAGACGAGCCAGATAGGCCAACTCCGGGGTTGGCCTATCTGGCGAACGAAGCGACCTTAGACTTAAGTAAAAATATCAGTCACTATACTTGGTATGTTCTTTTCCACTGTTTTAGCTGAAATTGTTTTACAATAACTTACCCAGAATTTACGTTCTCAAGCAATATTTTGGCATTGTTACATAAGAAATAACAATTTTAAAGTGATTTGAAATTCTGACATTTGAAATTTTGATTTAAGTCTAAGATCTCTTCGTGATCCCGGGGCCTAATGCTTGACGTTGATGATTTAGGTGGTAGAAACACTCGGTCAGTATGAACATCGACAATAAATTCCCGCGTTAACCATCCTTGGTCATCTCAGTTTCATTGGTGAAATTTTCAGTCAGATTTGAACTTTGGCATTCGACTCGTGGTTGCCTAACCTTGTATTACATCATTTACAATTTCTTTTTATAAATCAGGCACCAGAGGAGTCTGGAATCTAGGCGTAAAAACAGACATTTGTATGCCAGCCTTCAACATAAATTCCCACTCCGGGTCAATAATCGGAGGGGCCAATTGCAAAACCAACGCTCAATACAAACCACCAAAGAACTAAGAAAGTGTACAAAGTGCGAAAATTAAGGTGGATTCATTCAAAGGGATGCTTTTCAATGATGTTCGAAAGACTCGAGGAATATCCTACGCGAATGAATGAAATCGCTATCTTAATCGTGTACTATACATGTTAGTTTATAAATTGTCGATATTCAAAATTGTCGATTGTTTACAGTTCATATATCCAACGTGGTGATATAATTTAAAATATTTTTTTTTTATATGGCCCAAAGCCCCGGGTTGAGCGGAATTAGACTACTGGTGGTCTTCAGTAGAGGACAAGGTAACTTCTGTTTCTTAGCATGCAAGTCTGGCAGATAACGTTAATGCATGTGTGAGCTGAAGACATGGAAGGGTTGAATCTGGAGAATTGTGAATCATGCATATCTGTCAGTACATGTGCACGAGTCTTAAAATTTATATAGAGCGAGAAAAGAACACACGAAGGCTAGTCCCAATAAATATCTGCTGAGTAGAAAGAAAGTATAGAAAAGTGAAAACCCAGAAGAATTAGGGACTAGAGCAAAACAGTACAAACAAAAATCGTCAGTAAAACTACACAAGATGTTAGCTTTAGTTTGCGTATTTATGTGATTAATAGAAGCGGTACAATTTTCACCGTCGGATACCAGAATATGATGTCCATTTTGGCTCTAGGTTACAACGGAAGTTAGTTATGTAGATCAGTCAATGCTAACACGGTATGCAAAGTTAATATATGTATGAACTATCAGGGATGAGCGGAAAGTATCTCGGTGAGTAAGTTGCGCTACTCCTAACCTCTAATTAATCCAGATCTCGAACAGCGAATTTGCACACCTTTTTACCCCTGCATTTCTTCACTGAGGGACAATAAACGATCGATTGATTACTCAGTAATTCCCTGAACACCACTTCTTTTCCACCTTGATGTAGTGTGTAGGACAGGCGTGAAAAAGTTCGTCAGCAACATGCCAAAGGCCCAATCACAAAACTTACACTGATAAAACTGGCCACAAGTAAATCATTCCTTAGAGTGGTGTTAAACAGCAATCAGCCAAGTCAACCTCAAAATTATCAGATTAACCAAACACCATTTTAAAGTCCTGTGCAATGGGTTTGAAAGTTTTTAGAAGAACTTTTCCGAGGTAAGAAAATATACATTAAAAGCAAGAAAAATCAACAATTGATCATGTAAATAACAAAAAGCGTTCACTATACATAGCTTCGCTGAAAATGATTTCGATTTTCTTATTAATACTCTGAAGAAAGTATACTTTGGACTGATATGTATGGCTCTCGTTATAAGCTGCTGTGTGAAATGAAATCACCAAAACCCACTCTTCAAATTATTTGCTTTCTGACGTAAAATCAAAGGCAAAGAATAATAATAAAAGTGACTATAAACACAGTTTCATTAATTTCATCAGAATTATACTTTGTTGAAACTTGCTTTAAGGTATGATGATTTAGGATGCCCATCATTTTTTTTTCTAACTTACTGTGCCCAATTTTTCGCTCCACTTTCCGTGTTAATCTGTGCAGCTAACCCAATTACTTATATTCCTTTCGATTCACGCGTTTCTCCGGTCATAAATTTTGACGCGATGAATGTAATTCATGTGTCAATCTGTCATCATGGAGTATATAAGTCACTGCACGCGGTTCTTACGTGAGCAAAAGGTTCCATTGTTTTTGGCCGGATGTGTGTGGTTAATCACCATTGTGGTTTTCCAGGAGTGGAATAATTCACAGATGTAGCCTTTCAATACCGTAAATATTACAGTGTGACATCGCCAAAATCTATATTACTTTATACATGTCTATTAAGAATTAGTTGTCATCTCTTAACACACAAATATTAAATTTTCAAACTGCGTTAAAAGTTTTTTTGGCGTTAAAATGATACAACGTATAATCTGATAGTGTTGGATTATTGCTTTTTCTCGGCATTTTGTAAGAACCTAATATTAATCATATTAATATTTAAAATTACACTTTCTAAGGATTAGTAAGTAATATAACAAGTATAATACTTAATTTATTATCATTCAGGCCACTGACATAACATAAGTAAATAACATGTTTCAAAGGCATCGGATGACAGTTTATGCATATACCGGTATATATAATATCACCAAGTTTTATAAAATAAAATATTGATTCGGTTGACTCCTGACTCCCCCGTGCATGCATATTTCCCACTTAAATGTGCTTCACAGAATTGACACTTGTCATACTCATCCTAAATACTTTATTGATATATAAGCCTATGTGCAGGGAGCTGTGCTCTTAAACCCTCAGTATCGATTTTCCTATGACATTACAGTATTTGTTTAATTTTTTTGATTGCACTCAGGAATATTTCTGTTACATTATGGTTTTCACATTTATCTATGTAAGACTTGGTAAACCACAATATATTGCTTAATTGTGTAATGAAGAGATAAACTATTCAATGTTTAATATACAAATGCTACAAAACTTTGGTGTAATTATAAAAAAGAGTTACAGGATATGATTGGTCACAGTGAATAGAAGATTTCGGCATTCGAGAAGATTGCTTTTGTTAATTCTGTCGAATAGAATCAGATGTTTGATAGACATGCACATTTTAGGACTTATACATACTGAAGTCCAGCTATACAAAATGAAGCGAATACGAGGAACCAGCTATATACTGTAAATAATGATCTTGTCTCAAGGATACATTCAGGCATTCAGCCTTCCAGCACATCCTGACTTACAGCACGTATACAACAGCGCTGTACACAATTTGGGTGTAATGTCATATATAGTTATCTTGTCTGTAATTCGTGAGATTGTCGTGTTTTTCATGAAATACCTTTTGTTACATTACATGTATGTTGACGCGTATGTCCATTGTTTGCGTCTTTCTCTCTCCATATGTTGCCATTCCGGACATAAGGTATTTAATGGTTACATGGCTGACATGGTGCACCCTATTTAAGTCATGCTGTATACATAAAGGATGGACTGGCCTCGGGCTGCACATTAAATTATTCACAAAGCACGCTACACTCACTGGGTGCGACTATCGCCAGAAAACCACAAAATAAAAACACAGACGTATAATCGCACACAGGCATTTTATTAATTTCCGATGGCCTCAATCACTCAAATGATTCTTTTTGTTGCCTGTTTTTGTCCACAGGCAAATTTTGCCACGCACGCTTCACGTATACATACTTCTATTGAATAAATACCACAATGATAAAATAAATTTAGATTTTAATTCTAAAACATCGTGAAGAAAAATTCAAAGCCTTAGCCAACATGGTGAAAGGATGTGATAAATATAGTAGAAGGAAGGGTTGATGATCTAAATACATAGTACAAGTTCTCCTCTGGTTAAAGCATTCAACAAGTCTGTCGTTACATAGTTGAAATAGTAAGTAAATCAGTCATGACGTCTCGTGCTGGGCGTAGCCTACATTACAAAGCTGCGTCGCTGGACCGTCACCTGGATTTTGAACTATGATTGACACAGCAGCCATATATGTGAAAAGCACATGTCCCTCCCTGTGTGTGCGTATCTCACAGACACAGACATCGCACTACATGTGTATGCCTTGTTAACATGTAGTTTCTACAGCTTGGGTCACATTGTCAAATGGTAACTTTAGTCATGACTAATCCAAAATCTCATGAATGGAAAGCATGTTCACTTTGCATACATCGCTGCTTTTGCTAACTTTTTATTCATGAAACTAATGGTACAGTCGACTGACACAAACATATTCGCGTATCCATTGTAGTTAAGTATCAAATCTCTGTTTCTCTCTGTTTGGAAATAACCGGGCATTTTATGAGTAATTTACGAGTTACAAGATAACACAGAAACCGGTAAAATTCAACCATGCTCCTGAAAAATCGTTACAAAACTTACACTTTTACGATACAATTCATTCCAAGCTACATTATGTCACATTACATGGTATAGAGAGAAACAAGTTTTGATGAAAACTAGATATGGAAAGCCGTTCTATAAGCTCAACCGTATTCTTCACAGCGAAATTCAGTGCGTCACTGAGTCATCTCCACGCAGGCAGTATTCTTTTGAAGGTAAGGGCCTAAGTCACGGTCACGTCTGCTAACATCACAGCAAAACTTTCTTCCCACATCTATGCTGTGTGTGCACTGACCATGACGGACGTTGTACCTTTGACAGGGGTACATAAAAAACAATGGCGCGATTGTGCAGGTGTAATTGACGACCGTGTATGGTTTGTTTATGTGAGCGAACAGGTGTAATAGTGGCCAACAACCAAGACTTACATTGTATATTCCTTAAAGTAATAATCATCAGAAGTGTACAACATGCCATAAACAATAAAACATGCCACTGATTTATGGCCACTGTGAGGCATTGTATATATAACCTCTCTTCTGACCAGATGCATGGCTAAATGTATAGACAAAGAATGCCTAACTGCACATCACTTTTGTCAGTACGACGAGTGCAAAGCCAAGAGCTCCACTTGGCCAACTCTCAGTTTAAATGTATGTGTATGTTAAGAGACAAAACTTCACAGCACACCTGTTTCGGCAAGAAGAAGTATATTGATATTAAACAACAAAACCATTATTGCATTAAAATAAATTTCTAGTCTGTGAAATTTAATATAAACTATGAATATATAAAGATATATATCTAACTCAGAATCTAACGTCTGTTCTACAACTCAACATTGTTTCAAAGACCATATTTGTCATATGTATATTCTTTAACTGAGTCATCTTTAATTAACACGATGCTAAGTTGAACATGATTTAAAGTACTTAAACGAAATCAAGTCACAAATGTTCGTCTAAAGTAATTTAATTGCGCCTAACCGGAAAATGGTCTTTTCACCGGTATATAATTTGCATTTCAAAATTCGTTACTTAATTTTTTTTATTTTTTTGTAACATGAAAATCCCGACAGATATGTGACTGTCGGAAACAGGCAGTTTCCGCCAAGAATTGTGGTGCTCTAAATAAGGATTTGATGGGATTGAGCATGAATGACGTTAATGTAACTTAGTTTAGAGGGTGTAGTGTGATAAGCGAATGGAAATGGATTTGAATGGATTGAAGCAATGTCACCGAAGCAAAGAGCGTCAAGGTTCAGGTCGAACAAGGTGGCTCTCTGAACGTGTCGGGGGAACCGATATACCTACAGTGCCGCAGGCTGTGTGAGATCGAGTTTAAACATACACCAATACATCCACTGAATCTGCAATGCGCTCATCGTAGACCTACTTTCATACAAGTACAAAGTAAGATCAGAAATGTGAAAGTTTACGAAAGTTTTCCGTCTAAATTCTAGTTGCAGAGCGTACAGGACGTCGATCTGACAGAAACTGTGTGCCGAGAACTCTCATTGGTGGAATCTCGAGTGAGTGTCTCCAGACGAACCAATCATGTTGTGTATGACGATTGCCTTTGGCTGTCTGCAACGGGTGTCTAATGGAAACAAAGTCTGGTTTGTTTTGACGTGGTTGTGGTCGTCACAGAATTACTTCAGGATTAAAGGATTAGAGCGACATTTACCTGTAGATAAAAATAGACAGAAGAGAAAGAGAGCACACAAACAGAGAGTCTGTTTTGTGTGTACAGACCAGGTAACCTGAAAAAGTATTTCGCACTGCCAATTGCATGTTACTTTAGTCTGTACCGAAGAGTAGAAAGCCAAGAGCTCCACCTGAGCAACGCTCACGCTAAAAGGTCTAAGGATGTTAAGAGCTTCACAGCACACCTGTTTGAGCCAGAAGAGTTCTATGAATCAGCATTCTCTAAAATTTGCTAGAGTGTCATGTCAAGAGTACTTATCTTAAGCCTAATAGTTTGTCCTTACATTTCCATGGGATAATTTACCAGAAATTTGTCAAAGTCTGCTGCTGTTATCTGGTTTTTGGTTACTTGCTGTTTGGCTCCTATACTTCATTACTGTATTCGAAGATTTCTTTTGTGTAAACGATCTCTCCTGTGTTAACCATGCAAGGTATCAGAGGAGAGGAAGATATAGCAGGAGACCGATTGCAATCAATTTATACTCCAGTTATACATGTTTAAAGACACTTGTATATGGTTTAATTGATGATCTGGAAAAAATGTCATACTCAGTGCAGTCTACACATTATGTTTCTCTATATCTGATTAACAATTATTCACCAAAGCATCAGATCAAGGAATTTTCTTGACAAAATTATGATCTTTTGATGGGAACGTAGGTCTTACTTAAAAGTTCTTTAAAAACTGGCCATTTACAATACCGAAAACGTTCCATGAGCTATTAGTGGACAAAAGAAAAAAACGTTTTAATAGGTGCCTGTTTCAAGTCATTTATTATCTTTGATCAACACAAAAACACACTCACACAAAAAGATGTATGCTGGAGTCAAAAGTCAAAAATGTTACAAAAGCTTAGACATAAATTTACATTTCATTTGCTCGATGTATGTGGAGAAAAGGAAGAACACATTTTTATACGATGTATTTCAAAGATAACGGACCTCGGGCCTGTGAATACACAAATACGATTAGATGCCCAGGTGGTGAATTGTACCAGAAACGTGCGGAAAAGTCGTCTGCATAGGAGGAGGCTGAACTGGGACATCATTCTCATCAGCTAACGAGAAAGAACTGGGGTTACACCCGGAGGCTATGTGTCACTAATTGGCCTTAATGTCGACCAGTATATTATTTATGGGGGAGATTATTCGACAAGGCAAACTTTATGTGAGGAAAGGCCGATTACTGGGTTGTAGATGATACGGGTCAGATGGTCTGGTTGTATAAAAAAATGATGATATTAAATGTTGTTTATGATTAATGTGGAGATAGCGTGAAAGGTTAAGTTGTGGTTCAGGACAGTCATCAGGTCAGTGGACAAACTAGACGGTTTAGCCAAGCATGCGTGATACATAAAGGTGCGCCTCTCTTCGCTTAACTATGTTGCTTAGCTGTGCAGGAAGCCTTATGACATTAGTAACTTTAAGTTATGAGGTCCGGTAATGGAATCTTCAGGCTTACTGGATGATACTTTCAAGGAAAAGCTTGGAAATTTCCAGCTCATAGCTTTGTCCATCGATCAAAGTGTGATGCGTTCAGTTAACCTTTAATAAAAGTTTTTTAAAACAATTTCTGTGAATCTCTCTGTTCTGGTAATAAAATAAACGTTACATCTCATGTATCTCCTGGATAGGGTTTAATGAATGTCGCTCAACATCGTTTCGTGCAGTTCAGCTGATTTGGGGCGATACTGCAATGGTCGCGAATTTCTCCTGGACCCTGTCCGGTTTCCTGCCACCACAGTTTGCTGGCCACCGTCGTATAAGTGAAGTATTCTTCAGTAGGGCATAAAAAATAATCAAATAAATCAAACAAATACATCAGGTCGAAAACATTTGTCATGAGGCAGCAATTATTTTCTTTAGATCTACATGTATCCACAAGATGGGCGGCCAGATTCCTTGGTAAATGTCATGCAAAGAAGGTACAATTAGCATTTTAAATGTTATACTTTAATCCTGGATTTGCTTTGATACTGAGTGCTGATCTGTTACTTGTGTTGTACAATACACTGTGGTTCTCGGTTGTTGAACCAATAGCAACAGCCCTTGAATAAATCAACTGTAGGACTGGTGGTCATTCTTGGCGATATACATACATGCAGTACATAGACTGCGCGTGTAGTATCGCCAGGTTCCCGGAGTTACACTGCATTAATTGACTCCCCTTTCCCCACTGTTGGTATTTTTAGAAAAAAAAAATCGGTCCGCGTATGTCCCATCTTGAGTATGACAGATTAACTCATGTTTGGAGAGCTCTAAAAATAGGCCGGATGTAAGGTCACGTCAGAATCACGATTCTGTTTATTTGACTCTGAAATCGAAATGCCGTAAAAGGACAAACTAGTCCAAAAGACTAATGAACGGGTCGACAAAGACGAGCAAATTGCCTTGCCCAGAAAGCAACCAGCTCCTGTCCAGCTTACTGATTACATGGTCAAAACGAATACACAGCTTTCTTTAAATATGTTAAAGGATGTCTGTCTACAGTATTATCTCCTCGTGCAAATAGTTATTTCAGCTTGGTCAACTATAGTTGCTGTAATTTTCTAGGAACTGATTTATTTTAACTACCATTTAATGCATTTAACAGTTAATAAGCACTTCTTTTATGTACATTAAGGCGTGTTTCGCCAAAAGATGTGTCGATACAATTATACACCAACTGTAGAAGCCGCTTTAGGCCTTTTTTGCAATTTCAAGCGTGGCTTCACCGGATCCGTAGGTATGACACATCTAAGCGTCAAGTAAATACCATTCGTAAACCATGTCGATAATCACTAGACCCATTTACAAAACTACATAAAACACTATTTCCTCAAGAATATGTAAGAAATAATTATATAAATAGTAAATAAAGCTGGGGACACGTACAAGAGAAGCAGTCATGGGTTTTCAATGATGCGGATATTACATTATTTACGGATAGCAAAGCTTCAGACAAAAAAAAACCACATCTTATCAAACTAAGGATGAGCGTAAATAATACTGTTGATAAATTACGAAGCATTAACGGGACTACTGAATGATCAATATATAGCGAAGTTTTCGATTAATTAGATGTACTAGATTAAGGATTCCGCGCTTCCCTATGGTAAATTATCCCCACCCTCACCCCTCTGAATACTTCGCCTGTCATTTCCCTAGAAATGGAGACAGAGAGTCAATGCAGAACGATGGACTTCACCGGCTTTGGTATCAGAGAAGTTTTGGTTGACTCAGACGAGCACGGATCAATGCTGAGTGTGGTTAATTATGTCCGATAATCAGATACACCCAAATTTACTATACATCTCATCAATGTCACATATTAAACAGGCCCAGTTTACAGATGGTTGTTTAATCGGACTAGAACAATCTGTGTTTTCTTATGACTCTAATTTTATCTATACAATTCGTGCACATAGATATAGTAATGGGTGTCAAGAAAGGTGTAACCCAAAAGCCTAGTTACACGTCCGACTAGAAACGATTTAAGTTTATTATTAAGCCCCATTTGCATACAGGAAGTTGTGAGTATCATCATACGTTAATTATTCAGTTTAATTTGAAAGTCATGAAGTAAATTAATTATTAATAAGACATTTTGGGTTAATCTTTCTTCTCTTTCTTTTTCTCTACAAATGTCAATATTATTCTTATGTGGGGTGATTAGTTGTCTGGAGCTGATACCGGAAGTCTGGTTTTCGCAATTTATAGATATTATCAATCTGCATGTCATGTTTTATCGAATATTTACCCCCCCCCCCCCCCCCAAATATTTAAATTTGATATCGATTTGACTTATGTTATAGAATTAATTGGAAGCTTCATGAAATATAATTCATTTCTGGATCTGGATCCTTAACAGTATAGAACATACTTGAATAATGTCCCCATCGGTAAACCATTATGACTTTGTACTTAAGACGTTCACTCTCAAAAAATTTTACATCTCGATCTTACAAATCCTGGCAATTCTTTTACATTTTCTTGCGATTTTGCATTTTCTGGTGAGTTACAATTTCGGGTTGTACAACAGTTAAGAAATAGTTTCCAAAAATATATCTCCTAATTACGAAAAGGTATATCTCATAATTAGAAGAGTGTATATATCGTAATTGCGAGAAAGTATAACTCGTAATTACAATTAAATATTTCTTGCAATTACGAAATAATATCCCGACTGACCTCAAAATTTGTTTGTAGAGGAAATCAGAGACAGTGATTACGATTTTAAAATCGACCTTGATATCGATCTTTCTACCTTATTTAAAAATGTTACCTTGATCCTAACTAACGATTAGGCTTAGCCTTTCGATAATGACTATACTGACTTTTTGCAATCAATCCACGACTTTACACATGACCTTAAGATTGACCTTTGCTAGTAGCGAACAAGTTAAAAGAATTAAATGGCTCCAGGTTACTTATCAGATGAAATTTTCTTCTGTTAATGCCACAGTTTTTTTTAGATGCTTTCACATATGTAGGAGACATATTTTGAGCATTTTTATGACTGACACTATCTGACTTCCTACGGAAACCAGGCCTAGCGCAGAAACTATACTAAGAATTACGCGTGCAACGACTGTGTGTCGGATGTAAACCTATTTGTAAAGTAAGTCTAATACTATAGTGATGCGCAGGCATACCGGTAAGGTAGGTAAATTAGTTTTGGAAATAAAGCAACATCTTGTGAGTAATGCAGAGCAGTTCTCTGTTTGATATTATGTCATTCAGTGCGTTAATCCAGTGTGCGCAGACCATAACGACTTCATTTGTTAACGGCTTTATTTTGTTAAGTCAAATTATTTAGCTGCCACTGTGAAATTAAAAAAAAAATATGTAGGTTATGTAAATTCTTAGTGTTCTGAACACCTGTTGCAAATAGATAGAGAAAACTTGTGCAATATTCTCCGGCACAAAACAAGAGCATGTAATGCATGTATGCCATGCATACACGTGACTAAATTACCGATCGCGTCGCGTTTACTTATATCCACTGCATGGCAGTCCTGTTTTTCCAGTTTGTCCAAGTTGGATTGCATGAGTAAAACAATGGCTTAATCAGTCAGGAGCGCTGTGATTCCGTAGATCGGCATAAAAGTAATGCATTGAAACAGTATAGATAAACCAATCTGAATAATCCATTAATCATTTACAAATTATATATAATGTTATACTTGTCTTTATCCCCTGAGGGTAAACTTTAGGCTTCACTCAAGATAGCACCGTCGGCACAATTTTAATACTGACAATCCATATTGTGCTATGTATGATATAAATTTCGTTTTTTTCTTCTTTTTAATGGCAATTATTTTGCACGATCCGCTGACAACCTATATTTATAGTTCCTTCATAGGTAGAACGTTATAATAGGTGTGATTGCATGTGTTGTGATTTTTTAATTTTCATAGTTTTGTTTTTACTTTTATTCTCTTACCACTCAAGTTGGTTTCTTGTCTTAATTAAATATCTCGACCCGCGAAATATTGATAAGTTCTAAAAATAAACATCTTGTGTTTGAAACTGAAATATTTAATCGCATTCAGTATCTTTACCTATAAATACCCTGTGACGTAACCCTAACGATAAGCCGATAAAGTACTATAGATGACGGCTATCCGCCTGTTGCAACTCTGTTGTAATAAGAAACTTCATAACTGGCCGTTACAGACATGGCGATGAAATATTTTATCTGTAGAAGAATGTGCCGTGAGATAGTTTCAATTGTTTCACGTTATGTAGTGGAAATCCGTTCATGTTGTTTTTATCCTTCTTGTCTAAACGAGTCTACATGCACATTTTACATTTATCCATAGGTGTTATCTGATGAGCGGTCTCCTGGTATAGATCTATTTTAGCTGCACTGGCAGTCTTTGTTCATTTTGAATAATAAAACTGTAGATCAGCATCAATATGGTGGATATGTCATCGTGCTGTGGCACACTTGTTCTTAGTCATACCACCATACACTAGATATAACATTGCTTCGTGTAGCCATCTTGCAATCACTTTCATTAAATATACCATCCGTACCAAGACAATTTGGCCGAAACAAATGAAATTTTTGAAGAACACTCTCTTTCGATACTCTTTGTATGAAAATGCATGAACTCAGGTTCATGTATTTTTGTTAGGAATGACATTTTGAAAAGTATATATCTTTGAAAAGAGGCTCAACGTGTATGCAGTATTCGGTTGCAAGCACCCTAGTCTAAAATGACGTTGTACGCTTTTCCGAACAGTGCCAGAGCACCATCTGGTTTCCCCAACACGTGAGTTATATTTGTCAATGAATAAACTGCATAGTCAGTTTAAAAGATCCAGAAGAACAGCAGGTCAAGTCTTCATTTTGTAAATAATCTTTACTCTATATATTTCCGTGTGATATGAAATGGCTGATGAAAGCCAAATTAATTTTCAGATTATAAAGAAATACGTCTTGAATAATAACTGAATTGTTTGCAAAAGGCGAAGCTGCATGCATGATGAATTGTAAATAGAAATGAGAAATATCGAAGTTAAGGCGCGCTGTGGCCCATAAGTTATGTCAGAAGCTATATGAGTTAATGAATCAGTTTAGCTAATAAATCAATGTGACCGACAACTAGAAGTCATGGTTGCCTTTTGTGGTTTAATGCTGATCTCAAAGTCACCCATTTTGTATGCCGTTACGTCGCACAGAAACTTCGGTTGAATAGTCAGGAGTAGGTTATTGTCTGTTTCTTTCGCATATACACGCATAATGACATACATATAAGTGTCGAGTGTTTCTCTTCAGCTCACGCCGTCTGCTTTTTCCAGATATAATTGTTCTTGAACAATAAATTAACGCAAAACAGAATCCGAGAAATGCTCGGTATAAAGTTCCTATAAAGATGCATGGGCGGCTAGACATCTTCAAACTATTGTTATCCTGTCTCCCTACTCAATCAGTTCTGCTGATTACTGAAATAAAATGATTATGGACTCATATACGCGAAATTAAATTAATGAATACGCTTTCAAATCTTTTTAATGAATACTCTTTTTAACTCCTTTTCCTTATTTCATAATTCCCTGGTGTGTGATACATATATTCGTATAAGAGTGGTCCAAGGCTAAAAGGTGGAGATCCACATACATATAGGAAACACTTTTCTTTCTTTTTGTTTGTCTGAAAAGAGAAAATTTATGGTGGTGAAATTTATAGGCAATAGTTTTATAATCAATGTCCTATCTACTTAATAACATTCTCCATAGAAAAGCCATTGTCACAATACCTGCATGCTATAGTCGCGGTAAAGTACTTGACTATACAACAGGACGTTATGGAAATTCGCCTGACAAGTAGCGATTTAAAGTTTAGCAGAAGATTTCTCATGGATATCTTCCCTATATCGTTACCCGACATTGCAACAAAAGGATTGCAGGAGGAGACCGTGTTTATCACAGATGTTAGGCAATGGCAAAGAAACAAATGAACCAGAGATCCGATCCAATTCTATTTCCTACTTTAGTTTATTTTCAATTTCTTTCCCTTTTTGTGTTATTTTGCCTCCTAAATCAGTGTATTATAAAGCATTCTCGGAATGCACTTTTAACAACGCGACAGCATTCTTTAAAGTTCTGTATAAATTTTCTAATCAGCATGTTAAGTCAGTATTTAACTTGTGTAAATCAATTAAAAAGCAGATGTTGTACGATGAAATAGCTCATTCCATGTCTGTGCCATTGTGTTACTGTAAATGAGCTAAACTTTCTCCCACAACTAAGTTTGCGATTCTGAGAGTCCCTTTGAGAAAGTGTTTGGAGGTTTGCTTGGAAGGTAGAATGATAATATCATGATGAAGAAAGGGAAGTTTCATAACCAACCGTAGTATTATATGACATTTGTTTGGCTTTAAAATGCCTTTAAGTGATTTTAGGTCATGTGTCGTATTGTATCGCACTTTGTAAGTTACCCCAAATGTAAGAAATAACATTCGACCTTGAACATGAATAAGATCCTAAAGCTACTGGGGTAGTCAGTATATTGGTTCTTTGAACAGCATTTGAAAATTGATCTCGTATAATCCCAAAATAAGCTATGGCTTATCATCGGGTTTAGTAAACAGGAAACGGGTTGTCACCGAAACAGGAACAATTGAGATGACATTGCCAGCTGTTCCTTCAAAATCAAACAGACATATAGATAAACATGGCTGTTTTTCAAGGTCCTAGCCCGCATGATTTGGGCATTCGTTCAAAAGATTAGTGGCGGTGACCCACTGTGCAAGGCATTTAATCTGCCTTGAACTGGTGACTTTGTCTTCCGGTTCGACGAGATAAACTGGATGCATGTCAACGTTTGACTTAGTATTGACCTCGAATTCATCCTATTATTCCCCTGTTTAGACAAATTTAAGGGTTATTGTTGAACTTCTCATAGATGAGATGAAGTTTCATTTATTCATCAAGTGTTCTTTGGGGTGAAATCTGCAATTTCACCTACATGTATTACAAAGAATAATGATTCACCTATGTAATCCACTTGAATTACATCTAAAGGTTGTTTATTTTGAGTGACAGATTCATTCGGGTGGAAAGAAATTTGTTGCACTTGTTTATTTATTTATGTTACTGGTGTTTTACGCCGAAGTTAAGAATATTTCAGTTATACGACTGCTGTCAGCATTATGGTGGGAGGTAACTCACGGCCAATCCGCAGGTTGTTGGAAGACCTTCACATATACGGCCGGCGAGAAAGCCAGCATGAACTGGACCTGAACTCACAACGACCGCATTTATGGAAAGCTCCTGGGTCATTGCGCCGCGCTGGCGTGCTAACTCTCCAGACCACTCGTGATTCGTTTATAATTTCTTTTTAACTTTTTAACATACGGTATCACATCATTATTGTGAAAATATGAAACAAACAGTGTTTGGTCCAAGCTGAATTGACTTATGCACGCTTGCAATGCTCGAGTGTTGCCACTTTGCCCAGAAAACATGATTGAAAAGGCAGGGACGAGCCTGGACAACTACACAATTGAGGCCTGGATTACTTTAGGTGAGAAAGGTTCCAGATAAGGCCTGAGTTTACCTTGGACCATTGACTCACACTCGTACCTTGATTTTTTCGTTACTTTTTTTTAACAATCGAAACAACCACTGGTAATTTACAAGAAAAAAACATAAAAAGAATAAAAATATAAAAGATGAAAATAAAAGGCCTTTAATGGTATCGTTGGAATGCTGAAATATTCCAAATGCCTTATAGATAATTATGCCTACACTTAAATGATGATCAACGAAAGCCGAGTGCTTTTAAGCTGAAGTAACCGATCCCATGTGGGTAAATTTGTTTGAATGCTTTTACAACAATAGGTTGTTTGTGCTCGGCCTTTGTCAGCGAGCGTTGAAGGACGTAGAACAAGGTCAGGAGGTTTGCAGGCCAGACACACAGTTTGTGAGTAGCAGACGTGCAAGAATTCTTCTCCATTGCCGACTGTTTGTGTTTAATGTTGTAAATACAGGTCCTAGTTTTAACGCCGCTCTGTACACAGGCTGTGATATTGAAGGTAAAAAAGTATAAATCATTTAAAATCAAGACTAAAGAATGTGGCTTGAACGGCTGCTGTATTATCATCGTATTACGAAAGAAATGCATTGACAGATTCGGCTCGTTCTCCAAGTGTATTTACTTACATACTTGTATATACTTGAATGAATGATTGATTAAGTGTGTGAATTTAAGTATAATAGTTAACAAAGACTGGCTTTGTTTCAAATGACTGAAACACCTTTTCGTAACTCTGGCTGTAACGACGATTAGTGGTAAATGGAACTTTCATTTGTCATCTCATTTGTTAAAACCATATTAGTTTTGAAGTATAACTCCTTGAGAAGAAAATGCATCTTGAATCTTTGTATTTTTTAAATACTGGCCGGGCAGCCCATGTTGTTATTTAAACATAATCGACAAGATACTGAAAATTCATTCTATTTCCTGGGCGTTAGAAGATCGTTGAGTCAGAGGACGCAATATATAGATGCTTGAACACTTTAAAACCAGACCAGATTAGATATCGGATTAATCATGACATGAACATCCGAAAATTGTCCGAATATTGCTCTTTAAAGTTTCGTGATCAATAGGTATCTATTTTCAATTGTTGGCAGCAGTATGCAATGTTTTCCTGTCAGCCATGCTGGTCGCAAACGTGAACTGTTGTTGACATTGTATCTGGATGTCAGGCTGGCGAAGACATTCATACAGTGTTGACATTATAAAAATTGTCACCTGTTTGAATACGACAAACTGGGTTGGGCTGGACAAACAAGCAGATCGGGAGGTAGGCAAGCAACGCTACATACGGACACTGAAAGAGTATATATAAACATTACATAAACTATAAAAGATGACTTTATTGATTTATAAAATCAATTTTCCCTCTGAATAGATGTATGTACTCATATGCTCATTTTTGATTCCTCCACAACACAGTTATTTAAATGTCATTTTATGATGCGCAATGGTCAGTGTCATTATTTCCTTTGTATTGTACGTCATACTTGTGGCGCCAAACGGCACTGAGGTAAACAAGCCAGAAGGGAGCTCATCTCAATCTTAGGTGGAAGGAGTCTGGAAGCAAGTGTTCACATTTTACAAACATTTTGTATTTACAAGTTCTGTGGGAAGGACTTCGAATAGACGGTAACAGAGGACAATGACACAAGACATGCTACTGTAAGCTTCTTGAACATGAATCTGTGATTAGCACTAGAATAAGTAAGAAGAGAATCTTCAGTAACACAACAAACATTACCAAGTTTCTCTTTCTCACCTAAAAGGAACTAGACGCGAGTTCAGTGAAACAATTTTCACAATTTTGTGTCAACAAGGCTTTGTTCAAATACCGGTACAAAATAATTTTTTGTACTAGGAAAACATTAAAATATCAGCTTACATTCCGTATATGGCGTTCAAAAAGAAGACTAAACAACTTGCTGGAAAGCAACGACAATGGTTTTATTTCATAATACGTATGTAAATATTGATTTACAAAAATCAACAACTTTCGGTAACAAAAACGCCAGCTGGCCATGTATATGCCAGGGTATATCAATTGAACTTTATCTACACACGACTTACGAAAGACAACTTAAAGTTGTGGTTGCAACAGAAAAAAGAAATTATGTACAATAGAACATATTAATCAAGACAGTATCAGAGGGCATTTTGATAACTTGGTAGCACCACTTCGTCAAATCCTCAGATCACTCAAGGCAAACAAAAACATTTAATCTGGTAAATTCGGTCGTTTCCTTTCATATCGGGCATGTGTTTTGTTTTCTTTCTTTTTTGTCTGGACAAGGCTTAAAATACGTCGATGGACACCAAGCCGCCGCTTAAAACATACCATGCTTCTCAATGTCGTAATTTTACAACCAGCCTACGAATATAAACGGAAATGCCCGATGCAGTTACCAATCCCTTTTGAACTCTCAACAAATTTTGCATATGTACATCACAGATCTGTTGACGTGGCATTTGGTAGTTCGCCCTAATTCAACATTTGCACAAGTAGCTTTTAAAGCTCCTTGTTTGTTATCCAAAGCCTCTCCTTTTCGATTATTTTGCCTTGGGCGATGTTTGATTAAGAGGATATGTCGTAATTGCTAACTACAACAGCCACGCGTACACATTAAAGTAAATTACAATACATTAAATAGCAAACGAAAATGAACAATTTACTACGTGACTTGAGAAATAAACATAAAATTGCACTTTGACAGCACGATTTTCGTGGCAAGTAGCAGAAAGGTTGTGACTGGGCTCGACATTTCACAAAAATACTGTAAGTGTAAAGATTACACTAACGAAGTGTGAAAACTAAAACACTTCAAAGAGATCAACGCCGATAGTTTGATACTTTAAGACTGCCATTTTTATAAAAAATATGGTACAGATATTTCTTAAAATTGTGTGGAAAGTCATCCATTTAGTCTTAAAATTTAGAGCAGTGAAGGTGTAACTAAACAAAAACAATAAGCAAACACCACTAATTGACACGCAAGAAAGATGGCTGTATGCAATAAACGCTTCAAATCACTCTATACAAATCTTTCCAGTATCCATCTTGATACATCAGATCTTACGTAGCGTTTGTACCCATGAATAAAAAAAGGTTGGTCACGAGCAAATGGCACTTAAAGTACAGAGTTAAGTTAGATGAAAGAGGAGAAAAGTATCCTAAAAAACTGAAATTTACAGACTATAAGGCAAGAAAAGGTTGCGAAAGATTTTTATCCATCAATGTAAGATAAAGTGACTTGCGTTTGAAAGAAAAGAAAAATAACTCTCACTTAATCTGGACGAAAACTTAGTACAGTCTCACCACTGTAACTTCGGTAACTCATACCTTCTGGATGGGAGTAGCGTAAATGAAACCAATCGATATAAGCTGGTATTGTGTGCAATATAATGCACTGGATTTTCCCAAAGCTTTAAGCAAACTTTTCAACTGATTAGTTATTACATGCAATAAAATACAAGCTTACATCGTCATCAAATATGAACGGAAAAAACACATCCATAAATGAGACAGTAAGTTAAAATAATCAACTAGGGATTTACCACTCGTGTAGATGAAACGCATTCACACTTCAATCAGTGCATCAACAGAAATAAAAATAGTAAAAATATATATGTTATCACACAGTCTCCATTGGATGACGAGCATCAACTGTTTAGAAGATTTCCTAACAAAACAGAAACCACATTCGTTTCACATACACATTGGTTGACGTATGCATTGCATATTTTATTCGCATCCGTTTGAAAAAAAAAATGTAACAACCAAGCTATGGCGAGAATGAGATCTTTCGGAGCTGATCATACCACAGGTCCATCATCCACGTAGTCAACATAACGAAACACTCCATTTTCAAGTAATAAGGTGGACACGCACATGTTGTGGAATGATCGCTAGAAGCTTCATTTCGACTCTATTGCTCCACATGGAATTCTAGAATTCCTTATGTCATCACATGAACTTCTGAACTCGGCAGGCTTTGCAAAGCTATCTATTAGGGATGTCCTGTTGATTACAAGGCACAAAGAACAACTATAACGTTCAACCCTGTAGTGTAGGAATGTCATCACATGTTATCAATTAGAAAGAATTGGGCAAAAATGGACTAGACTGCATAGGCTGGAATAATTAGGCAAATGGTGAACAGTTATAGCAAAAATAATACCCTCGTATTTGGGAGGGAAATATATGCAAGTTCCTTTCTCGTCGACATGCCTCATCCCGCCAGTAACGAGGCAGGAAGGCAGGTAGTTTGGAATGTGTCGTGGTAAGGCAAGGTTATCCATAATGGCTGGGTTTGTAAACCATAATGTCCCATCGTCGGGACTGAAAGACTGACATGGTTTTGCACAACTTTTATTTCCTAGATATCTTCTCCTTCGATAGCCACCAAGTTTTGTAACATGAGTTTTGCAAAGTTCATCCTGTCCATAATCCCCTGACGGCAGCCATCGTGAATGAGGTTTGTAAGGCAATATGTGTTGGCCTTACGGTTCTCGTCTATGTAAGTCACCAGATAATCCATCTTGTAGTAGCTCAGAATAATCTTCGTATGATCGTCGAAAAAATTTACCTGGAATGACGATAAACCAGAACTGTTAAAGTGAGTCATTCGTTGGCATCCACATGGATGTGGATGTGATTGAATCACGTAAGCATTTATAAACTTGAATCTACGAGTATACCAACCAATCTTTCAGCAATACAATCTTGTTCTGAAATTTACTATTATTTGTTTCAGATGAAACTGAATACACAAAAACTGTACAACCAAGAATAATAATGAAAACCCAAAATGTAAACTTAATTGCTTAATACGAATCATATCTTCATTCCTAGAGTCTTTTAACAATGTGCTAATTTGTTTTATTAGCATGACGCGACGTTTTACTTACACCATACAGTTTATTTTTTAGAAATACCCTTTGCGATTTTCTTAACCTAGCTGAAGAGACTTCTGTTCACCAAGAATCACAGTCATTACTAAACCTATTATTCAGGGTATACCTTATGTCATGCAGATATTTATAATGTAAATTTTATTATACAATATATACTAGCCATGTAAAAGACACAAATGGAAATCCAGAGATCGTGAATAAGTATGACTTCAACACACCTGTAGGGTTCCATCACTCAAGTAGAGGACAATTGCTTTGGCTGTTCGGAACCACTTCTTCAGATACAGGCCACCCGACCAAGTCTCGTCCAAGTCACGTGACCCGTCCATATCACCACCCTAGAGAAGGCAAAAACGTTAACGTCATATACATGTGCCTTCATGGAAACAGGTTGAATTCTTATTCAACATAGTTAGAAAATCCTTGCTTATTTGAAAAAAAAAACATGTACATTTAGGGCGCACTGCTGTCTCAGAGCCGGGCAATCAATGGCGTTTCGTGACTTTGCATAAGGATTAGCCTCACTCAGCAAGAAGGGATTCAGAGCGCTAGCTTCACCTTTTTTATTTCAGCAGCGGCTGGCAAGCTGAACACCTGATGCCAACTACGAAAAAGCCAGGTGTAAATATATTGCGCCTTAGATCAGCTTAAATTGTACGAGTTTGCTTTAAGGGCTGACATTGAGAAATTAAAACTGTTACAGAGTTTGATTATCACTGACACTATAGCCTGCAATACCCTGGATGCCAAGCAAAAGAACACCAGGTGTAAATATATTGCGATGGGTAATGTCTCTCCTTCTATCCACGTTAGCATTTCAGGATTTGTTTAAGGGGCTGAAGTGGCACATTTAACGGTATTTACACAGTATATCAAATAGGGTGGAAACAGGTAACGCACAAAAATACAAGGGAATCGGTTTATAGACCGAGCATTGTTTGAAATTTGGATTGCATATTATAACAACCAACATCCTGTCCTGATGCCAAAAAATGCCACAACAAATAATTTAAAGTGGATACTCCTGATCATGACAAATGATTGGCGTGTTCGGTTTGGTTTACAAATGAAACCGTCAACAGACGTGTATATTGTATCGTTTGTTCTAGAAATGGATCCTTTCTGTGTACGGATAGATAGGTAAGGCATGAGATTTGTGCGGGAATTTGGCGACAAAAAGAAATAGCCCATAAACAAAACAAACCCATATCCTTAACAACTGAATTGCCCTAAAGGAGGGTTGAAAATCACAGTCCACTCCCCGGGTGATTTGAAAACAGATTTGCCCAAGGATCTGCAGCAGGTGCCAGTCATTGACCAGATGTATTGTCCTGCACGGCCAAGTTTAATCTTCGTGTCCACAGACACACGCTTTTGGAAATGCCACAAAGATTTCCTTTAAGTCCTCACTGTACATTGTTTGTCTTCCCAATAGTTTCTCCAAACCATTTCACACCTCCCAGGGTTTGTTTTCTGATGCCAATCGAGAAGCTAATGTTTGAAAAGAATTGTCTACTTTAATAGTCTTGGGGTTGAAAAAGGTGTTCTTGAAACTAAATGTATATGTCTACAGTATAGAGACTAAAACCAGAGCAGCAGAGTGTGATATAGGCAAATGGCCACAAGTAATGCAGATAAAACTGGACTTCTTGTCAATCTACCACAGTTAGGGTTTTATTCTAACTGGTCATGTGTATGCTTAAATAGTAGCAACTCACACACCTACTGCCATTTGAAAGTATTCAGTAGAAGTAGGCCTATCAAGCATATTTTATTGTTTAAATGTAACATAACTTAAAGAAGAAAAACACTCCATTATGTGTTCTTTAGGAAATCATACAAATGTTTAACCTTTATGTATAACTTAATGTAATATCAAGAATTTGTATTTTTCTAATGCAAATTTAATGTGTTGAAAACCTAACACTTACCTGTATAAGATGCTCGTCCATGTATTGAGCAAAATGCTGAAGGAGTGTTGTTTTCTTCTGTAACTCTCCTGGTGTACAATCCGTGGTGTATGCCGACAGTTTACCACTCAGATCATAATACTGAACAGCTCTGCAAAACACCAAACAAAAACACGTTAATGTAGTGTGCAAACTATAAATTTAAAAGCAGTAAAAGTAACAGCTTACTAGATCCCGGCACATTTGCACCACCAAAAGGGACCGTTTCTGTTTCAAACATCTCCTTCGCAGTGAATGCAAATGGCGAAGATAAAGCACAAATTATACAAACACATCTACAGAAAATATGCACTCTGTATTGATTCCCTGCAAGATAAGGTTACCTTTCAAAGATCACTTCGATACGTGGTACAAGTCGCGCCAAGTAAACGCTGACCGACATATTTTTCAAGGTGTTTCGATCGCGTCTCAACAACTTTGATTGTTTGTTACTCGTTTTGTAATTGGTGGCCAATATTACCCCAGGCCAAACTCCACAGCCGAACACGGGCCACTTAGAGCTCTTATGTTTGCAGGTCAAGTAGAATCAGTGACCAAATTCGTACCGGCGCAATCTTTGCTGATTAAAGCCAAATTCGTGAGAAACTACAAGTTGCGTCACAAACAGGTGAGTAAATTGCTCTGCAACCTTTAAAAACTTCCTTGAACTTGATCTTAACGGATAAAGGTACAGTGGGTACAAATGTTTCACTTTCATCACATGGATGTAAATATGGCAAGATGGCCTGTAAACAGCCTTGTTGCATGATTAATGGCTAACTCATTAACCCATAAACGTGTGGCTTTCTTTACCTTCCATCTGGACCCAGTCCAATACGTGATGTGTCGTTAAAGAGAACACCGATTGCATTGTTGGACAACTGGAAACCGAATCCGTATTTGTTAGAATAGTCCACCCATTTGGTGATCCACACAAACGCGGGATCCGCCATTGATTTGGGATTGATTTCTACGTCTGCAATAAATGAACAGTGGTTGATTTACTCATTACCGAATATGTCTTGAAAACCATGGCGACAGATGGCTATATATCTGGAGAGACAAATCAGAAAATGATTTGATCAGCGATTCTTACACGCTACTATTCCAAATAAATTCTTTAAGGCAACATGGAATGAGTATATAGTTCTGTCACATTGGCTTGTGCCACTTCCTTAAACCAAAACACTAAGTTTTGACACCGAAAAAGGATGTGTACAAGATGCAAGTACACCATGCTACTCCACAGTAAGACTGCTTCTTTACTGAAACTAACGATGCCTCTGATGTGGACGTTTAAAACGTTCAACAACTGATCAGTTGTTCTATCCTGTTTATAAGCATCCACACGAAAACGTTGCTAGTTATACGAAAGAAGCTTTATCCACATATAAGGCATTTAAATGGATAACAACTTCTTTTATACAACTAGCGATGTGTCAGCGAGGTGGCTTCTACCGTTATCAAGAAAATAATCATTTACTTGTTACGGTGTCAGCATCCACACCGAAACGTCGTTAATTGTAGTAAATCAGAAGCTATCCATTCATCTCGTTATAGTTCGTGGAGTAGATAGAATGCTTACTTTTGCAGGTGTTGGTCCCAGAAATCTCATATCATTGATTTTATCACTTCATTAATATAAACCAAGTGAATCTTACAACTTGCATAAGCATTAAAATATAAACAGGTGACAAATGAAAATAAATTATACGGTATAACAAACATGTGTATAATATGGATCTAGTAAGGCTAGTTCTGATACGAACGCTGGACCTTGTTGACAAGAGTCTAAAGCTAAGGCAAACGTCGGTGCGTTTACACACTAGGAGCATAACCATCCTAGGAGTGTTGCTTGGATTACGTGGCAGAGTCGTACTGACACACGGCGTCCTTGGTCTGTTTGTTCTTGCCTTATTATTGCATAAGTGCATCTTGTGGTTTACCGCCAAATACGGCATGCTTTCACACAACAATACAAGAATTTGAGGAAGAGAATGCCAGGATGGGCATACGTCTGCCTTTTCTGTCTTACCTTTTGGCATATGGTCTAAACACGTTGTAAGGACATCGAGCAGAACAGAGGCCGACAAAGGTCTAGGCGAGGTCGAGTCTGGAAAATGAGATGTTGGACTGAGGCAAACGTTCCTAACTCTTCCTTTAGGAATGGTCTTTCAAATAAATTGAACAATCTATTCAACTGTCACTGTTACTTTTCGACACAGCACTTTATTCCACCTTGCTGAGGATGGTCGCCGCTTTCCCGCGGTATCCTCCCACCAATGCTGGCCCTTGTCGTATAAGTGAAATATTCTTGAGTAAAATAAAATAACTAAAATAAATAGCGTTCTAACGAATGCTATGCAAAATGTTCATATGTTTACTTTAGACAGACTCGCATGTTGCGTTTTGGAAGATAAGTTGCGTGTCAGTATAATTAATATGTCCATAAATCAGGCTTATATGAAGTACAGTTAACATAGCCGTTAGGACAATTGCTGTTACAATTCCATGGTTTCATGATGTGTATACACCCGAGGTAATGGGATAATCCAGATTATTCTCAGCTAAGCTGTTTACCTCTTTGGCTGGGGGAGCTGGAACGATCACCCTTGACCTTGTCTGTTGATTTGTCTTTGATCACAGTCTTAGAAGCCGGGGTCAGCTCAATGTCCCCGCCTTGGTTTGGGTTTGTGTGGACGGCAAGGTCCGGCTGAGAGGGAGCTGAGGGTAGAGGGCGCTCACGAATCTGCCAGAAGGAAAGATAATATGTTTACTTATCAAAAGCATATGAGGATTAAATTTAGAGAAAGGTTAACAAATGCACTGTAAATGAAATCGGTGTCACAAAATCAACAGTATCAGTAGCAACACTGGCATTCAAGGCACGTTCTGCCACACCACTCGTTTATATCAAGTAAATCTGGTAATCGAAAGAGGAGACCAACAGGTATGGTTGGTTGAGTTCATTCAAAGTCACCTTAGTTATTTGAGCTACAAATTTGTCGTTGTTTTGTTTTTATCCGAACACAACAATAACCAAACATGTTACATTAGTATTACTGATATGGCTGAAGTGACATCATCTATGGGATGATGGAGCCTTGTGGGTTGTACGAGATCCGATTAGCCCTTATCTTGGTTTCGTGGATGAGGTAACACAGGGCAACATGCTTGAATGTTAATTAAACTGACAGCGTCATCTAGAATATGAAAATATGCAAATTAGCTGCTTGACACCTAGCGGTCGTTAACAGCTCGTACTGACGGTGGGAAACTGTCCCAACACTGTAAACATCCAATCGACCGTCTCCCTCGTCAATGTTCTGCATATATTTCATAGGTTATGATCTATGTACTGCCACCACCCTCGTATGAACATCGAAACAACTGATCCGTGAAATAAGAAAACGTCCATTTCACATCAGACTGTACTGCTCTACTGACTTCGTCCTATTTCATTTCTAGTCACAACGACTTGGGTGTAGAGGTCAGTTTTATGAGGTGAGGAGATTTATGCTTCTGGAAGACAATTATAAATTCCCCACATTTTACTATCAACAATGGTGTGACCATTGTGGGAAGTAAGTATTTTAAATAAACGTTCAAAGGCTGTGCTTGGTTGCACATTAGAGGAAAGGTTTACAAGAAGAAAAAAAACAATTAATGATGGACGTCCTGTAAAAAATGATACATACAGGATACACGAATTGCCTTCAATAATTTGCCAAAATTGATTTACCAAAACAACCTCTTTCTCCTCCTCGCGATCTTCAGGCTGGATTCCCTTAGTGGTAATTTTCCATTGACTTAGTGACGATGTGATTTTCTTCATGGCATCATTCTGGGAGACCGGAACTGCATATGACATTGGTCTGCAGAAATGGAAATATTTCCAGTTAGGTTCCGACAAAAACGACATATATCAGGAACATTATCTTTCATTATCTTGAAAGAAAGATTTAAAAACTGAAGGCAGACAAAAAGGTATTTAGTAAATTATCAGAAAATAGTGGAATACTTACCGAGACCCACCGGAAGTGAACTTTGGCGCGGAAGTACAAGAGGACGTTGGTAAGACTTTGGGCACATAACCACTTGTAAGAAATTCGTCCGCCATGAGATCGTCCAGTGTTGGCCGTAGTTCGGGCTCGGGTGTCAAACATCTCCGGATTAGGTTTTTGGCGGCATGAGACAAACCAGGTGGAAGAAAATACGAATTGGCGGTGATTCGTACATATGTCTCCTTCAGACTGGAAGTTTCGAAAGGTGGTCTACCGACTAGAAGAGCGTACCTGTGGTGGATATGAAAGTAAACGTTCTTTATAAGCTGCCAATGAATCATATCTGGTAACTTTTGAAATAATAGCATAGTAGTCTGACTACTATTTTTAATCCATTAAGTTTTAATCTTTCAGTACCTGGAATTCTACTGTCTGTTTTCCGAGAATTCGAACTAATGAAAATTGCTAAAATATGGATTAAACACAAACACAAAGTAAGCAATGTGAGAGAAGTTTGGACTATTGTTGAGAATAAAATCCTTTGCCGAAAATATTTCTCAACAGTTCGTTGAGAAATATCTATCGATGGGCCACTAAGGAAGCGGATGACAGTTACGGAAAGTTGGAGATAATAAAGGCTTGTTCTTCACAAGTTCTTTCTCTAAAGCGACATGCCAATCCAGCCCAATATCAACAATGCATTCTGTTTATCTTCACGCTAAATTTCCGTGATACGGTTTAGCCGAAAATCTCTTGCCAATCACAGACGAGAAAACAGGCTCTTGATCTTCAGATTTACAGTCTCTAACAATGCTGACAATTCAACAGATTTCTTTTGTTATCGTGGAGGGCACTTTGATGGCACCGCATTTCTCTCTTGTTCTGTCCATTGTGTGTGCTCATATGTACCTTTATTACAATTGCAGCTGGTAAAAGATTTTTGCTAAATTCTGACGAACTCACATCACGCAGCCAATTGCCCAGATGTCTGCTTCATAGCTGTGTCCTTTCTTCTGCAGAACTTCTGGAGCTATGTAATTTGGTGTCCCACACACAGTCCTGCAACATAAATTTATATCAAATTATGAATGAAATCGTTGACTGACTTAATAGCTGATAATCAACACAGTAAGGATAATTAACTTGTGCACTGATGTTAACATTCCTACAAGCCTGGCTAGGGTGAAAACCCAATACATGTTGTTATATATCATGGCAGTTACCAGCACTCATAACGCATTCGCACTCCCTAAACATATACTAAGTGTACTAAAACTAAGGAACAATCAATGGTAAAGTTTATTTAAATACGCTAACCGAATTAATCAGCGACTTTTATGTGAACACATACAAAACAAAATTACAAACAGTTTTGCACCTACGTCAGAACAACTGCAATAAACTATATAAAGAAATACAGCCATAGATTACAGAAATGTTCAGATGTTACAAAATGGGCAAAGGGTATGAATTAATTTGTCATTCTATCCATATAAGTAATCATCCTACCAGTTTATATTCAGATCCAGAAAAGTGTGCCTTTCGAAAAGAAATCGGGAGAAGTTTGAGGTTTTTTGTTCCGTGTTTTGTTCTATTCTTAAAAATCTGCACCAACTTGTTTCGCCAGTATCAACATAGATAATCTTAGGGCTGAGCCCCTGGTTCCTTGTCAAACACATACTTATGATAGCCAGTGACAGAGGCTATATCATTTGTGCTATGTACAGGCACTTGACGGCCTCTGACTGATGTCAAGACATCTATTTTTCATAGATGATGGCACTAAATCTCTGTGTACTATTGCTGCAATAGGGCTTTCAATTTTGTGACCCTTGCTACTTCAAGATTTACTGCTCTAGGAAGGGATAAGACGAAATACTGGGAATTATAACTCTTGGCGTAGTCCTTGGTCTCGAGAATCAATCATAAAATAAATTACTGTAATGGTTTAACAAGACAATCAAGGGCAGATACCTTACTGGAAAAGTATGGTATTATTAAATGTAAATTACGAGAAAACATCAGCCTATGACTGTATAGGGACAAGACAGGGGTATTCGCTTAAACGTGGCCACGATGTTAAAATGTCACACCATCTTGTCTGACCATATAGGTAATGCAAGGATAAAGACTAACGCGTTACAATTTGTACTTTGTACGCGAACTGAAGAGTAATCTATCCATGAACACATATGAATAACAACACTTCGTCAAAGGCCCTGTCTCCTAAAGCATGATATGATATTCCAGCCACATTCTGGTCACGGACTACGACATAATGTTAATTATATTTCTCGGGGTATTAGTCCATGCCCGAAGGCGCTCTTGGCTCTAAGGATATCATCAGGCTCATAAAGACTTGTAAGTACTTCCTGAACCCTCAAAAGGTACTCAGTCGCCCAACCAGTATATAGATGACTCGACTTTTTGCTACGAAAGGTGACAAATAATAAGCATTAGGGACCATTTGTCCGCGAAGCCATCTTGAATTTTGGAGTGTTGAATCAGTTATTTTACTCCTCAAGAGCTTACATCTTTGAGCCAGCCATATATCTTTATAGATGAACATATTTACATATTCACATGCAGCTTTATTGTTTCAGAATAACATCTTGATGATTTCCTTTCCTTTACATTTCCAATACGCTTAGCTGGACATCTAAAGTTTAAGAGAAACACGTGTCTCCCACGTGTAGTTTGATGACTCAAACTTCTGCACTCACAACATTTTCTTAGCCAGAAATAGAGAGAATCACCTGGAGATACTCAATTAAACCGCCAGTTTTGTTTCCGGAGTATACAGAAAAGAGCATGTTGAGTATAAAAAAAGGGAAAAAAAGAATGAGGGTTATTAAAAACCTGGATTGTCGAGTTTTCGTGTACATGTATTTATTACATTCAGTTAGCCTAGTTTCTCCTTCAGGGCAAGTTGTGGTTACGGTATAATTAGATACATCACCCGACAAATAGCCAGCAAATTACATTTATTTAGAGACTGTACACTTTTCACCACACCACCCGTCTGTTACAGCAGTAAAACACACGTCTGCTAGAGTTGCTCATTCGCTTCTTTAAAGGTAAAGGCAAAGCCAGTATCGTTCTGGGGCAGGTTTTTCAAAACTGTCCCAGGACTTTATACTGCATTTAACTTTAGTCAAGTCTTCCGTTTTGTGCTTCGCCCAAAAATAATTGTGTAAAAAGTATATTAAATATTAACTAAATCTGCTGCTGTTCCATTTGATCTCTGCACATCTGTTTTGGTAGCTGGGTTTTATAAAAATCGTAAAAATATAATATGACATAATGCCGGGTATAATATTAGGTAATACACTTTTGAACAGCCGGGCCCTGCACACCTGACTCTCCCACACATGAAAGCAAAAAATGACCTTACGTATGGGTTACGTAACGGGTTTTAGATTTGTTTGGTGAGTGATCGGGTGTCGCCCTCAAAACGTCAACAAAGATCATTCTAGAAGTAGGACTAATGTAAGAGCCATCAAGTAAATGAGATATAAACAGCAACAGAGTTTTTTTTCCAAACGAATTTTTTTTTTATGAAAGACAAACATGTCATGTCATAACTGTGTTCTAGGTTTAAGAAAAGAATTTGATTCCTTTAAGTCACTACAAGGTTTTCTACACTGCGACAAGTTCAGTACCGTATCACAGTTCAACCCACCAGGCCTATGGGTTCAAACTCAGGCCGGTCGTATAGCTTTTATAACTCGATGTACCCGCTCACATTGTCAAAAATATTGAAACATAGGGAGCCGGCGCCCAATAAAGAGCTGTCGCCTGAGTAGTTTAGCACCGTTCCTTGTAGATAGATTAGGTTAATCCTGTCAAATACACTCTGCAAACAGACACCCCAAACAGTTCGAGTTCCGCTGTTTGGCCACGTGAGAGGGTCACATGGTCAAAGATAACTTGGGTTATTGACAGCTGAGCTCTTCAGGTGTGGAGATAAAGAAAACAGGAGTTTGCGACAGTTCAGTTTCCGCTTTTAGCGTCTACATGTATATCACCTAGGCCCCGTGGCTCAATATGGTAAAAGATCTTAGCTGATCACTCCATGGGTAATATGACTGTCAACTTTATACAGAAAATAATACAAACTAATAAGAACTTAAATGTACTTACATTTTCTTCTCTCCTTCATAATCAACCCTTGTGGCTAATCCGAAGTCTGCTATTTTTAAGTCCATATTGTCATTGAGAAGCATATTGCCAAGTTTTAAGTCTCTGTGAATGATGTTCCTATTATGTATATATCGTACACCTTCGATGAGATGCTTCACGTAGTATCGTACTTCCGTTTCTGTAAGCGTCTTTCTGTGTTTGACAACGTGGACGAGAGACTGAAAGCCAAAGTGAAACATTCATTACAAATTAATTAGCAACCTACTATAGAATCACAAACATGTGGAAGTTGTTTCAATTATTCGTTTCAAATTCGTTTATGTTGTTTTCCAGCTTGGAGTGGATATCATGAAGCGAATTTCGTTATTTGCACGGAACTCCATGCATACCTGCATTGTTATAGCAAATTCGCACAGCAAATTCGCACAGCAAATATTTCCCCAATTGGTCCGCTATATACAAATATCCTCAGTTAGTCAGTTAACTACATATATCTCCCCAATCAGCCAGAAACATAAACATATATCCCTACTTACTGAACTACATACATATAACCCCATTTGGTACGCTACATACATATATCTCCCCAATCTGTCAGATATATACACATATATCCTCAACTGGTCTGCTACATACATGTATCTCCCTAATAAGCCAGAAATATACACATACATCCCATTTGGTGCACTTCATTCATATATCCCCAGTCTGTCAGATATATACACATATATCTCCAATTGGTCAGCTACATATATATCTCCGCAATCAGCCAGAAACATACACATATATCCCCACTTACTGAACTATATACATCTATCCCCATTCGTTACGCTACATACATATATCTCCCCAATCTGTCAGATATATAGGCACACACACACATAAATATATATATGTATATATATATATATATCCAGAAGTGGGACGACTGTGTCATTGTCATTGTGGAAATGCGAGCTCAACGATGGGGAATGTTAAATATTCATTAAGAGTCTAGCAAAGCGCTCTAGCGTAGAAAAAGTGTCCACACAACAGCTAATGGCATCTTGCCTCCTACAATTCACATGTTTTCATTGCACTGGTCTAAATGACCTTGCCGAGGGGCTGCATTTTTCTTGAACTAATTGAAACTTGAAATCTCATCATCGCACTCATTTCTATTGTTTCGCTGCATTTATTTTTATCCTTGCAAAGAAATTCTTGTCGATGTTGAGGGCAGCATGTCCTTGGAGTCATTGAAAGAGGGTGTTGTGCCCGCGAGAGAAATTAGAAAGCAGCTATAGCCCTTAAGGTCGGTCTAGACAAACAACAAGAACGAAAAAGAATGTGCGAAACGAAGACTGTTTCACAGATTATTTTAAATATAGCCGACGTATAATTTGACTGCATTCTGTGCTGCCAGTATGTCAGCCGGTATAAGTAGTTCATTATCGATTAGCCCTTAAACAAAGAACGAAGGTATCTTTATCCGATAAGATCAAACTTCATAAAACTGCATCGACGAATTATATTTTTTCTCTCTCTTAATAAAATATCTGAACTGTATAGTAGTAACGCATATCACTGACGTGATGCTGTTTTCAACCCAGCCTAATAAATGATCCAGCTCTGTGAGATTTATTTTAAATTTTTGACATTTTAGTCAAAATGTAGATATTCCGGTTATTTCCTGGCCTGTTTGGTCTCTTGGGTCAATTCAGTACCAGCAGATACATCTTATGCATACGCATTTGCCCACCCGTGTATGATGAGGAAATCGAACACCAAGAACAGGTGTTGATAAGTTAGTATCTGAAGGTTACAGGCATAACTTTAAAAACACATGACAAGGGTTGCCGATAACTGTGCTTTCTGTAGACAACTTCAGTTTAGACCATGAGACCATAACGTATGGAATCTAGTATTCACACTCACTATCTGAGGGTTATTGGCACTGGAGTATTCTTAAGTAACGCGGAAAGGACACATCGTGCGATTAAATAAAATACCTAAATGAAAGCTAAGACACCATCATGCACGCCGCGATTCAACTATTGTGAACAAAGACTGAAATTCTATTTGGAAGAAAATATACAGAGAGTATAGAAAGTAGCCATGAATGAGTGTATCTAACAGTGACATGTGACCAGTCATTAGGTTAGTTCCCTCAAACGTGTTTACTGGATTTACAAAGCACCGTGTACACGTCAGAAACAAAAACAATGAGGGCTCTTTAACCGCATACTCTCGTTAATTAAATGCAGCTGACAAAGACGGAGATTACTAGGACAGAATAAGCAATAAAGAGACTTTGCACTGAGTCTTTTTTTTTTCTTTTGATTTTCTCTTTCTTGCACGCGGCCAGAGAGACATTTTGCACATCCCTACACAATAGAATGTTTCCTCCCTGCATTTATCTATACATAGTCTATATTAGGACGGGCACATCTGTAACTCTTCATTCTTCTTTTTTCATATGTTGTTTCTAATTTATTCATATTTTGTTATTACTACATGAAAAAAACACAATGAAAGAAAATTTACTTCCACTAACTCTTTATGGACACGCGGGTTCTGATAACAAACAGTAGTTAGTATAGTTCAGCAGATACAACTGAAAAGTAGATTTGTATCAAAAGTAGATTTTGAGATCAACATCGCGGTATAATGTTCGCGGTATAAGACGCAAATAAGGTTTTAAACATCCTTTATAAATTTAGTTTTCCGAAAATTTCGAAATTATCTTATTACAAGAAGTTTGATTTTTGGAAGATATGCGGCGAAGTATATTTTTAGTGTTACTAATGTGTGCACAGGATATAACTTCTAGTGGAAGGTATGTGTAAAATGCGAACTGCACGGAAGATATAAACACTGAATTCATTAAAAACGATAAACCGGTATGGTAGTAATGGACACACCCTACCTTGATATATATCTATAATGAGTAACCACATACGTCACTGCTGACAAAAGTAGTCACATTTGACTTCTCGTACCTTTCGACAGCAGTTCTCCAGAACGATATATACGTTGTCTTCGTCTTCGAAAAAGTTGTGGAATTCCACAACATGTTTGTGCTTGAGATCCCGATGCAGCTCCACCTCACGAAGGATCTGGAAATGAAGAAAAGGCAACCCAGGTATAGACCAGAAAAAAACACTCAATGGACAAGCATACGAAAATTATTTTTGTATAGTCACTCTCATCTCAGATAACAATTTTGTATTTAATACCAGCAGACTGCCCAATACACTCGGCTAAACAGTTTACATTGAACTTCTTGCTCAATATCTTGTAGGTATTACGCTCGCGATCAGTCGTGATTCACTAGAAACATAGTATACATTAATTTTGGTTAATTTTGAATGTTTTCCACTAATATAGCGTTGCTTTGTTTTATTTAATGTGGACGCAGCGTTCAAAGATGTATACACAATTGATATTTCCTGCAGGATAATCTCTGCACCAATGCTACTCGGATGAGTTGAAACGTGACAAAGACAACAATATGTGCATGCTCATGCAGTTTTTTGGACCGAATCTTTGTGGCAAGGCTTATCTGTTGTTCATCAGTATGTGATAAGTGGCTTGCATTCTCGCAGACGACAGCCTCTGTGATTAAAAAGGTGCAGATTATATGTGAACACACACTGCTTGATTGGATAAGCACGAGGGTCCATTCAGTCGGATATTTATTCCAAGTTTGAAACCCGATTTTTCCCAAAGCAAACTTAAAACGCGTCATTCGGTAATACAGCCTCGCAGGTGTCACGGGAGAGCTCGGCAAAAGAAAGCTCAGTCTTCAGCTGGGCCAATTTTCTTTACAAAGAGGGCCTCAAGCCCAGCAAATCTGCTCACATCCGAAAAGTTCATTTTGTCGATTTTGTTTGCTAAGTTCTCAATGGATTTCCGGTAAGCAGAAGAAGTCGTTGTAACCTTTCCCCTGGTTTGCAGGGAAACATCGTGACAGTCTCACAGAAATCTGGAGAATCTTTTTTCGATATAGATATACAAACGTCAAATCAGTACATAAGGCAGAGGTCGAGGACTTGCTGAAAGCACCAGTGCGATGCTTTAATATTCATGTTTGATGTTATTGCAAGTAATACAGAATTCACAGCGTATTGCTAGCTAATGCGTAATTTGGTTTTACTAATGAATGATTGACCAATCGATTGACTGGCTAATTGAGAGTAAAAAGCATCTACAATGCTAATCTGAGAAGGAAGCACAGTGGATGACCTTGAATTTTATGCCAGGACAGTAAAAATTTCCTTTAGCGAGGAACAATGTGAATAATCCATCTTAATCATGAACAAGAACTGATACTGATTTTATCCCATCTGTTCTCAAGGACAAGCTTTAAGAAGGGATGCCAAGCGAATATTAGCAAGAATACAGGGAATCTATATTTGGCCTATTTTAGCAATCTTCTAAAAACTAAAACAATCCGCCACAAGACCTGGCCCTTTACATCATTTCCTAACCAAGGAAATGTGCACAACTCAAGTATTCTTTTATAATGTTTGCGAGTGACAGTATCAATTGGCTGTTCAGATACCACATATATTATACATGTAGACGAGAAAACATCTCAAACATACCTTTTGTCTCTGATGTGGTTTTGATATCCGATTCTTGGAGATGATTTTGCCAGCATACACTCGGCTTGTCTTCAGGTCGGTTAGCTCGTAACATTTTGCGAATCCTCCCTAAGATACAAGAATAATGACTTCATCAGTGCCACATTTATCATTACTTTATGCAATGATCAGTTGTTTTATTAGCTGGTTTGGTTTAGAAATCATGGTGGCCAAATCTTATAGTTAACGCAAAAGAGCAGCAAAAACTTATAAATATCAGAACATATCCTTATATATCCTTACGAATAATTAGATATATAGCATTAAGAGAAAAAGTAAAAGGGGGAAAAAGAAACCCACACAAGACAGAGACTATATAACAAAATAACTCATTTGCTAATCGCAACTGTCTGTTTTTAACCACAGGTAATCTCATCCCAAGGTTCCAGGCTCACCAGAACCCAAGCAGCCTATCTCGTAAAAGCAGACAATTTAGCGCTGGTAACCCCCGTAACACGCTCTCACAACATTTTTTTTCTTCATATGCTCCAAATTTAAATCCAAGGACAGGCCTCTCATTACCAAGCTGATCATTAGAAGGGTAATGGTAGAGATTACAGGGAGCTGACAGTTAGCTGTCATTGTACGGACATGATCGATGTTTTCATCTACACCCATTGTGTGCGTGTGACTGAAGTGAAAAGGCAGATGGTATAACATTACTTTATTGCTCCGATTTTACTTGTATGGCAGACGGGAATACAGTAGCAGTACTGAATTAAAATGAAGTATAGATATTAAGATGAAGAAGGTAAAGCTTGTCCAGAGGATTATATGGTGGCATGCTCCACTTTAATGGTCCAGATAGGTAATATTTTGGTGTCTAATACCCGATCGTAACCAGTGGTGTGCTTTTTTACAACAAACCTGGATTTAGTTCCCAGTTAAGTTTACAGCATATGGCTCTGAAGTTAAGGTTGACCGGCATTTCCAAGCTCTAACCTTACACACATATCAAATTTTTGACAAATGCATTTAACATAGACATTCAAAAGCGAACTTTGACACTCCAAGTCTAGGTGGTGCGACTGAACTTTTAAAGACGTGAGAGGTTGTTGATGGAGTGAAACCTTACTTCCTTAGAGTTTCCCATGCGAAAATATGTAAAACTTATTGTACCGGGGTTTGCTAAGTTTACTTAAGTCTACATAGAGACAAGAGTGCAGCAAAATGACAGAGTTATCTGCCCCTTAGCACCCCATGACTTCCACATCATATTTCATACAACAGGTAATAACATCAGCTGTTGCACGGGCTACTGAACTCCAAACAAAACTTTTGCCCGAGGGTGCGTAAAGACAAGAGACAGAAAAATAAGGAGAAGGTACCTCCCAGAAAGACCTGGAAGCGACGCAGGTTTGCAAAACGGGGAGGAGTTTACAAAAATGTGGTGGGTACAAATAAATGGAGTGTGCACCACAACCTCCGTGGGCATAAGCAGTCGTGTTGCTATACGATGTGCCGGTAAAAGCCTGGTCGCTGCAGGCTGTGTTAATCATCAACACTGTGTATATAGCAATATTCTAGATCCATAATTAAATAAACACCGGCATTTTGGATAATAAATGCAAACTATTTCTTCAAACTTCAGACATCTCCACTATAAAAGTTTCGATGAAACTTAGCTGGAAGCAATCATATAAAAGGTGCATGTCTCAGAGTAGAAAACATAGACATTGAGGAGATGAAGGTTTACTTTTAACTTATAACATTTGTAACTGTAGTATAAAAAGTAATTATTTATTTTGAAAGTGCTAACTGGAGGAAAAAATTTTTTTTCAATACATCATAATTAAAAAGAAAATGAAACCTTCAAACATGAATACCATCGCAAAATGAAATTTGCAATTTTTGGTGAAGTTACATATTACATATTAAATCCAGATGTATCGACGAGATCAGGGCTGGGTCGATGTGTATAAAACTGACATATTCCAGTAACAAAGACTGCTATAAAAAAATCTGAAGGCCAGTCATGTCAACGTTTTTTTTTTCAAAGCAATTAAATCGAAAGTATTTACAGAAAATATGCCAGAAAACAGAACAAAGATATGAGAATAAATGTACTAAGTATATCCCTGCTGGCCTATATATGTCCGTGCATATATAGGCTAAATGCCTGTTATCATTTTGTGATTGAATCGAAAAACTACACTGTTGTGCAACAATAACACCGTCTGATCCAGTGCTTTATTGTATAGGCCTACGCATGACTCATGTGGCCTCTTATCGATAAACTAGGCCTATACAGAGTGCATACTATAGGTCACGTACATGACATCCCGTAGCTATCCAACACCATTAAACTTTCACGGTAATCTTCCTGTGTCCAACGTTCACATTCCCACTAGAACTCGATTAACAGATTCATTATAAATAATGGATCCATGCAGCTTTGATATGCACTGGTTGTGGATAAATAATCTATCCATTATATATATTTGGACGAGACATCCCAACTTACAATCGTATTATAGCTGTATAGTATCTGATCATATACGTACATAGACAACAAAGAATCAGCATTCGTGTAAAATTATTCAAGGCATATATATACATGTGTATATATACTTATAACTGTGACAACTCTGAGTTTCGTGCTAAGCTTAATAGTGACTGAAGCACAGATGATATTTTCCGGTTTGTCACCTGTTGTAGGGGCCTACGAGCTAATGTCAGGACATTAGACGTGTGTACGAAATTGGTGATCTAGATTGCATATTCAACCATCGCCCATGTGCTTGGCCACACTTCCATGTAGCATTGCCTCCATTGGTAGCTCATGCTGATTAAACGCCGGGTTTAAAGTGTCAGTGGGAGTGAAATTTCCGGCTCTGGGTGCGCTGAACACAATGGAATGGTCCGTTAACAGTCAGGACCGAGGTGTGTAGAACAGCCACATTCGAGTGGGGGAAATAATAAGAATAAAAACACAAAGAAGTATATGCAGATTGCTCATATAGAATACAATTGCCTGATTTATAGACCCATGTGTCGAAAAACATAGAGCTACATCAAGTCATATGCTTTAAAGATATATATGGTAAGGTTACCTTATTAAAAGTTAATATATACAATAATCTATAATACAAGCACTATCTATCTATCTATCTATTCATTCCTCTATGTGTAACAGAAACATACAAGACTCAACCCCGGTGTAACTGCAAATAGATATAGGACTAGAAAGCAAAAGCGGTGCGGAATAGTATAAACTGACGTTAAATATGCCGGACATGATGTGTTATCCACCGGAAACTTGTACGGAAAGAACTCAATTTGAAGCCCTGTTTACAGAGCTTGTTGACAGCATCACGATAAAGTATATTCTGATTCTACAATTGCAACTTAGATCAATCTAATAGCCTCCCTACGACAGCATTGGAATTTTAGATGCAAGTCTGTATTCACATGTATCAATTTATTTCATACTTCATCCATGTCATTTCATATGTCATAAGTGTATATTTAACCCATGATCTTCATACATTGTGTAACGATCATGGTTGTGCTGCTTTTCATCACGGCAGTTCGCTTGCTTGTACAGGAAAGAGAATAAAGCCATATTTGCACTTGTATTTATAGATGACCAATTGCCTCCTTCAGAGACAGAGGAGAAAAGGTGTATAGGGATGGGAAAATGTAGAGAGCTGCAACAATCACGGGTTTATGTGAAGGTCCCACTACTGTGTTCCTCAAGCTCTGTGGGCAACTGTACCGAAACCGCAAAACCCGTCAAGCTGGTTGAAAAAAGCTTCCAGAGGGCGAGTGACAATGACATGGCGCTATGCTCATAATGCGCAGACGTGCACCTTCAAGGCCTCGTCTAGTCGAATCGAGAGTCCTTCTCAAGCAGAGAAAGCCATGGCTGTGTTAATGATGGATGCCCTCTGAGAGATGTAGACGTAGATAGTTTTTAAAAGCCCTGCTAATTCCCGTTTTAGATTCAACTCCCGTCTAATTTATCATGGCGCATCAGCAAAACGGTATAAATAGCCGTGGGGAACCGAGCACAGTCAATCATACACAAAGGGTCAAGCTGATGTCGATATGGCTTTAAAAGCGACTACATTAAAGAACAAGTACTTAAAAAATCAATTAGACCAAGGCTAGTTTAAAGTTATAAAATGTACTATGTAGATAACATACACGCTGATGTTAACAAAACGTGTATTGTGACCTGTAGGAAAAACTTTATTTTCAGTTTTTGTCAGAAAGCTCTACATTGTTACATAGTGTCTGTGTGTTTAGAAGGATGGGAGAATAGCTTTATTGGTCAACGTTTAGCTTAACCTGGACACATTAATGTGTTAATCCTTATTTTGATGAGATAAAATTTGGCACAGTAGGCCTACTAAACTTCGTGTCCGGGACATTGACAAGTGGGCAGTTGAGGGCGTGTAACCACGTCTACTCGAGAAGACACGAGACGTAACTGTTAGAAAAAAACACCTACGACTTCATCGACAAATATTGTCCAGTCTTCACTCTCGGTTAACAAATCTTAGCAAATGGCAGCTATTTTTGTCGAAGTGTCTTTTTAAGGGGAAGGGTAAAAGTTAAACTTGGTGCGTCGTAGGAACAGAAAGGGTCACGGCGGATTAATGGGAGCACTATTAATAATCATGTATCGAAGATTTCATTTCTGTTTCCGTAAGGCCGCTCTAAGATACTCAGACGAACGACATCTTTTTTCTGCCAACACCAATAAAACATTTATACATACTTCACAGGTAACTCATATTGGGCATACTATATATAACTCCATTGTATATAGGTTAGGGGCATATGTATTGAGAGGTTTGCGTATTGTCTTTTTACTAGTTTATCTTAACAAATGCACATGTTAGCATGTCATATCGATAGTGGTCACAATAACGTTAAGCTTATTAAATGTTGTTAAGTTGAAGGTAAGAGGTACAGTATAGTTCAGAACGCCACTGCAGCTATCAAAGTCACAACAGGACACAAAGAACGTTGCTCTTATATTCATTATAGCTCCTTCAGCGTTATTTTACACTTGGCCAACTGACAATGTGCCGGAGAAAATGTAAGGTGTCGGGTAGCCTGAGCTGTACAGTGAGGTGAAATATACAGGTGTATAGAGTGTGGTGAACAGGTAAAAAGACGTGTATGTTCAGGTAAATGTGTAAATTGCAGTCACAGGGAGAATATGGCCTAAAGCAAGCTCACACTGATGAAGGTTTAAATGCGTGGGATCTCGGATTTCCTCGGTCTTCAAACCCCGCCCAAACATCTCGTTGTGCACGTATGCACGCATACAGACAGGTGTCATTGTATTGCTATGAAAAGTAAGAATATTTAGTCACCATTAAGCTTTTGGAGCTTAACTTAAGCTATCCGCTCTCTAATCCAATGCAATAGAATTATGTCAAGGCTTGGTCTGAAAGCCACACACTCACCCATGCACAAGAAATTTTTTTGAAAGGTGTATTAAAGTATTGGCGTCACAGTAGTTGAGGCCAATCCAGAAGGGCTTATTAAAAGCGTACGGTTACTAGCGATCAAATCCCATGTATAGTGTGTATGGTTATATAGGCACAGACGACGGTTTGTCTGTATGACCCTCTTAATTCACCCCTAATATCCCCACCCACTTGTCACCCCACTTTTCCAGCTTGTTTTACCTGTCAATCGATGAGCCGTGGCTGGGAGCCATGTAAACATACACAGCCTTCTATCCCCGCACTCTGATCACGGCGTCGATCGCTGGGATCGATCTGCTCAAGAAACGTATGACGTGGCCGTATAGGCCTACAGAATGTATTGACAGTCTGCACTGAAACGTCTGTATTAATCAGCATACAGTTTTAACAAAGGGTGCTTAAGGTTCACAGACTAATTGCACCCACATACTTACTCAACCTTCTTTAATTCTGAGTGTGGTTCCTAAAAACTCCAAACACCTAAGACAAAAATCACCATTGGTTTTTGCTGATAAGTCTCTTTATGTGCCACGCACTAATGCTGGAGGCGTCTCCTTGGCGACCGTTTATTCTGAAGTAATGGGTGAATAATTGATGAATAAACCATAAAATACTGGTTAGACGAGAACGCTTCAAGAGTAGCGCATGTGACCGACGGATAAAGGACCGCCCATGCAGCAATACGGATTAACTGACCTAGGGCTTTCCTGTGGCCGGTTATAGATGTCTGAAGTGCCAAGAGAATCATACAGAAACGTGTGCACAGACGGACTGGAGAAAAATCTCGACACATAAATACGGCCATTCACATTTAAACGCCACTTTTTAGGACATGATCATACGCCCGAAGCACCAAACGATCACAGTCCTTAAATCTAATGATAAAGAGAGGGGATGCGTGAAATATACTCATACTACATTGCTTGATTTAACACACTGATGGAAGGCAAATTAATGAGACAAACGTTATCGATAAGTCGTTTAATAAGTTGGCTGTTTTCAATATTTTTCACCTAATTCTACTTAAGCCATAGCTCTATGGGGGGGTGGGTAATTTGTTTCTGTTTAAGCATTTACATAAACATGAAGAATAAAACCCTGAGGTAAAATGATACAGAGGCCGTATTCCACCTGTTACGTGTGATCATTTGCCCTAGTGTTTTTTTCCTATATGCTGCAAGACTTCAATTTTAGTGTAAGATCACAAAAGAGATCTGCTTGCCACCATGGTTCCGAAGACACTGGAATCAAGGAAATCTTGAAAACTCCATGGTTGGGAATATGACTGAACTTTGCTTATCAAGTGATTTAAAGGCAAGCTACACTACTGTTTTATCTTTAAAGGCCTAATTGACTACTCCACGCCATTTATATATAGTCTCCATAGTAGTGATCCAGCTCATTCCAAGTACTTTTTACCGGTTATAGTATGTAGACTCAAAGCCACAAACTTTATTACATACAATGTAAACAGAAGGTTTGTCTCACCAAGAATGACAATATTAGCGGACAACATGTGAAATTTTCCTGTTTCATGACCTTTGAGTTGACCACTTATATTGTATCGGTATTTCGCTTCCGTGTTGTTAACATGCACGTCACACAAATCATGCCGGAAGGATCTGGGTGTGTGAAACCGTGGGTCCTTAAACCAAATAATGGGGATGTCTGAATACAGGATCCACACATTTTAAATAAAAGGCAGTCTGATACAATAGGCCGTAAGAGATTTTCATGGATTTTTAGGACACCAAGCCCTGTGGTCCTAAATGTATATTACATCCTTTTTCTCAATAGAGAACCATTAAATAGAGCCCTCGGGGGTCAATGTTAACTGCATGCATAAAAGGTGGGTAGGACTGGTGTGCTGTGTTTAAGAATCCTATCAGTCACAAAGTATCTCTTCCCGCAAGCCGAGTTGACGTCATAGACAAGGGTGTAGGAGGCCTCTGTCGCGCTTTGAATTTCAGTTTGAAAAATTAATGTGAATTTTTAGAGTAGCAATCATTTGAGTTGACACATACACGTAATGCTCAGCAATTTTCGAATCAACTACCAGTATCTTTCAGGGCTAGGGAAAATCGACCATAACATTATTCATGGTCCTTTCCGGTTATAGTTCCATCACTGGTATACAGAGTCAATATTTAAAGTAAGCCATAACAGGGTAACTAAGGGCAAAAAACCAGGAAGACTCGTTCTGCCTTTGCAGATTATCCCTTTCAGAGCCGAAAACACTGAAAGACAAACATCGACAAATATAAGGCGGTTGGGAGCTACAGCTTAAGGAATCTACGTGCCAACCTCTGTGGCACAATAGCCGAGAAACATATCAGAGTGCAAACAATGCAATAGCGTTCGTCAACACAGCGTCTGCTTAACTCGGGGATACACCCACCGACCTTCCACAGTCCCGGTGTGATTCAACCGGGCAGCTGGAACACTCGCCGACATTTCCAAGGCTGTTGCGACTCAAAACTAAATATTTACTCGGGTTGAGAATTTGCTGGTCAAATTTGTCCTTAGCTTGGGCGGTTCGTGAACGATATTTTTTTTCAAAGGCTTCGGAGGAAACAAAAACGACCTGGTGTTTTAAGAAGATGAAAAGTTGAGGTGGTACAAAATGTTGACCGGGGATATTCCTGCACTAATTCCTGTCGGCAACAATCTTGTGGTACCTAACAAACTGACACTCGGCTGCAGCCTTGAAGTTAACCCAAATGTTTCACTCATAGATTTTCATATCGTGGTGTTTCAGATAATTCCTTACAGGCAAATCGTTTGGCGGTCTTTCTTTGCCAGGACTGCTATCATTCATAACAGAACGATCCAGGGTCCAATCCAGCTGACCAAAGTCACAATAGCGATGGGAGAAAACACAACAGGACAAAAGGAGCAAATCTCAGGCACAGCGTTAAAATTACCATAAAAAACAATGCATATCCCTTTAAAAACTTTTTCGGAGAAACTGAACTTGCAATCCCAGGACTGTGAAATGAAATTACCCTATTTCCATCCGCAACAAGGCAACACAAGACACCTTGTCCTTACTAACAAAATATAATTTGCCCTAATGCGACCCTCACAAGACTTCATGTGAACTGTCCTGAGAAACTGCTGATGCTTGAAAGACCCATAGTCAGCAGGCATAAAGACTCACACCGATGAGCCCCCAGACCTGAACATTTATTCATCAGAAAGGGGCTGAAGTTTTAATATTATCTGCAAACAAAAGAACCATTGGCTTTAGTTTACTCGCCCCAGAGATTTTCAATAAAAGTACAATTTGCCTTGAGGTAAAACCAAACTAAAACGCGATATATTAAAGAATTTAATGAAGGGGGAGTAGTTTTGGGGCAGTATAAACTGAGCTTTGTTGCAGGGCTGTAGGGTGAAGAAGAATGATAACCAAATAAAAAAAAGGGAGGTGGCAATATATAGAAAAAGCAATTTCAGGAGACAACATTATGTATATGGGAACGATATATAAAAAATAAACATATCATATGTATATTAGTACCAGACACATAATGGGAAAAAAGGCAATGTAGAGATACAGCGTGGTGCCATGCTGGTCCGTAGGCCTATTACCTGAATTTGAAAACTGAAAAACAAAAATTTGATGACAGCCGAAGAGTGTATTTAACTACACTATTGATACCATACCGTACACACTAAATTTAGTTCGACAAACCAAATGCTTAAATATCGGTTTGAAGCGTTACATCGCATTAAGCAAGTGTGAACAGAGAAGAGTGAGTATTCAAAAGAGTGAACAGTAAAGGAGCTGCAGCAGTACACATACTGTGCATCATACCATAAAAGAACAAGCAATCGTCCAGAGCACTTCAACATCTGAATATGAATTCACACCACAGTGTTTCACACATGACTCAATGACCATACGGTGGTCAAAACTTTCGCAAATAATACTGTCTTAATCCTCATCATTCGGGTATACCCAAATCAAATGACTTACCTTCCCGAGTAACCTGCCCCTGAGATAGGTGGTGTCAGTAGCACTATCATAGATGACATAGGTTGGGTCCGTGTTTAAGTTCGTTATAATTTCTCCCTTGTAATGCTTCTCCAGCGGCTTGGTGGTTTTTACACGTATTTCCTTCATATGGACGGTTACACTTTTTGTCGCTTTTGCAAATACATTCATGCGTTCTAAGGACATTCAAAGTACCCCAGATTCTTTTTTAAAGAATACTGGACCTATGCAGGATATTTCTTTCTTTTTTCTAATGTTTGTAATCTAGTTATGAAAAATGAATCCAGTAATTATGGGTCATTGAGAACACTTAACAACACCGCGTAAACAGAACTTCCAACCATCCGAGTTCTTCTCCAGCACGTTTTTGGGCCGCTATATGTTTTCAAGGCGGTGGGTCTGTACCCTTGATAGTTGTTCAGTGGTAGAGTGTATTGCCCAAACCTATACCAGCACTGGCCGCAGGAGGAGCTCCGTCCTTAGTGAGCAACCGCCTGGAAAAAGAAAAGCAAAGGATTAAAATCACTGACATTATGAAAGGTCCAAGCGTATAATAAAAAGCCGATTATTTGCCATAAACATCGATTATCCGTTAATCCTTCGGGGAACAGAACACGTGGGGACAAATACGTAACTCAAATTGACAGATTATCAGCTTTTTGTACACCCGGTGCCTAATATAATGGTGCATGGTTCCAGTTATAACATTTGCCATCGTTACTGCTATGGCCATAGATGTATCGTACACCACCCGTCATCCGCCCTCTATGCACATCCCGCAACTCACTTTTCATTCAGTCACATACACATCTCTAATGGCAATTCCATCAGATCCCGATTAGATAATAAAGATCTACGAGGAGTGGGGCTCAACGTCCAATGACGTATGGCAATCATATTCGTTAATCGTACACGTGCTAAGTAAGCACAAGAACAAACCGCTTATCGATTGTCGCCTACTCATGCTTTATGTCAGTTTCGCGTGCAGGAAAAATCAATGGATGGAACATCTGCTCACATAACGAGACCAGCCTCTGATATACGACTCTCCTCTATCCATTTCAGACACACTAAATCTAGATGGCCGACCTACATGTGTTGGGTACAACAGACTGCTGGGATATAAATGTACACTCTTATGACCTTGTTGAAGATATCGTATATACAGCTGGACATCGTTAAATACCTGTTACACCCTGTCATGTTTGGACAATAGCTTTACGTCAAAAAACATTTCCATCCCTCGTTTCACTTGACACCAACAGGATGCGTGTCCATATATAAGTACCTGTACAATTGCACAAGGGGTGATGCACTGACCAGAAGGCACATTTACCTATGGAAATTATGTTATGTCTATTCAGTAGCCAACAGTAAAAGTGTTCGTCGTATGTAATTATAAACAGCGCCTTTATCAACTAAGATCAAAGATCATCAAATTCAAGATAACTATTCCACAGAATGTTTTCCCAGGATTTCACATGCAGTTCATGTTTATTCATGCAATAAGTCTGAAAGAAAGAAAAAAGAAAAAAACGCTTCTCTCTTCAAGAAACCGAACACATGCATATTCATAAGAGCGTATCTATATCTTCATTGCACTAATATCTACCTCTTCATACTCAGTACAGATATTGATTGCATGTGGCGGAGTGACTTTGACAAAAAAAAGAGCCTGTGGCGAGTTCGATGCGGGTCATTGGAAAGATATATAAATAAGTATGCACATGTCAGCCAATATGTTGAGCTGTTACACTGAGGCTAACATCACCAATCGATATATACCTACATTAATATGACATGATGAAGCAGACCTGAGCTAAATGTAATACCAAAAGTTTTATTACAACTATAAGGAGCCTCTTTCGAGACCATATTATGTGCTGCCTTGTGAGATACATTGACACGAGCTAAGTGATAAAGTTGTTTCTCTGCAGTTAAAGAACATACTTCGGTGCTGTGGTAAAATGAGCACGCGGATATTAAAGTGGATCACATAGTGCAAGCCGGAAATTCAGATAACATGGAAATATTGAGAACAGGATTAATTTCCTTATTATTTACTGGAATCTGCCTTCAAATTATAATGATAATTCGTTTGGTTTAGGTTTCTAAAAACACAACTGATATACACACAGCGTTAAAAGTACAGTGTGTGGCATTAATCGTGCCTTTCCAACACTATCCCAAGTATTGTCGAATTTATAATACGTTTTTTTTTTCTGAAATTACAACACTGGTAAGAAAGCCTTTAACCATTTTTTGCTCAAGGACTACCAGTGGGTTCAGGTCGAAAAAAAAAATGGTGATTAAATTTCTGAAGTTCTCTCCTCAAGGTGTATCTAATCCGGGCGACAGCTGTGTACTGGGCACGATTTCTCTATGGGCTTGCCATCGTGCCATTCGGACCGCTCTGTTGACACTGCTGTCGCTTCCCAGAGCTTTCAGGAGGTAAAACGTGAACATTTGGAATTTTTGTGGTGGGAACCTGCAGGGACAGACAGAGAAGACCACAGTCGGACCTGTCCACCGAGGAAGGAACGCAGGGGGAGAGATTTGCTTAGAACACCCTCTCGAAATGTGCGGTCAACTTACAACAATAGGGGACAATGCCTCAGTGCTCAATAGTGGATTGTCACAACTGACTGAACCTAAATTTAGTTTTTCACTTCACACTTTTGTCTGGTTCTTGTCTCCCTCAGCCCTCTATACATGTGAAATCACTTCAGCCTTAAATTAGGCACATAGTTCAACGACTTGCTCATACACTGGAAAATCATCCCGCGTCATCTTTAACATGCAATTTCGACATTCAAATTTGTGTTTCTGCCTCAAAATGTGTAACAGTAAGCCACTGTGTCTAACCGTGCGATCCTGTTTAATTTAACTCTGAACATATGTACGTGTTAATTTGACCAACATCGAGTAGCTACAAAAAAGGTTACGCAAGTTCACCTTCTGTATGGACAAAGTCACGCAAGCTCTATCACCAATCAATGTCTCCTCCTTTGTCATTCAAATGCATCGCTCCGTCCGAAACTGCCAGTGCATTAGCAACAGATTTACAACGTCAACAGGTTGTTAAGTGAGTCGACCACACTATAGTGTTTAATTATGCATACAGTCCTCAAAACAGCTGTTCTTGGTTCCCATGCCATTGACAGTGAAGTAAAATGACCCCTTTCAGGATGACAGTACAGGGTTCCAGTTATCATACCAGCATATCACCCAAGCAGGGTTGATCTCGCCGCGGGCGACCCGCTGTTGCTCTTCCAAACGTACATCTTCCCAACCGTCCAAGCACCGTGTGGAAGTGTATTAGATTGGGAAATTAAGAAAGTACATCTGTATAGATTGAAAATTTTGGACACTTTGCTCAGACAATAACTGACAACCCCGTGCTAACCCGTACTACGACCAGCAGACAATTTGGGTCAGTGTGTTGGTCTGAATAGACAACACAGAACAGACGACACCTACAACTCACAGTTTTACCTTCTACTCTTTTTTTGTTAAATAATCCATGTCAATTTGTGTTTTTAGGCCACGAATGAGTTCCCATTATATACAGACGCTTTATAGTTGTTACAGTTCTACATAAAGGCTTGGCGAGACAAATATATTTATACACCTCAACAATAAAAGACGTATATATAGATTCAACACCATGATAGTACTTTAACCCAGCTATACTTATCAGCAACACAGTTCAGTAGATATCAAACAATTGTACACAAGTTCAACGTATCCTCAAATGTCACCAAAATGAGTTAATGAGGTGAAAAAAAATAGTACTATGAGCCAATAGAAAAACGTACCTAACGAGAAACTCCAAGGTTATTGTCATTATCCTTATCAACCGTTAACAAAAAAATGGCATCTGTTGTTTGAACGTTATCAGTTACGCCACAGATTCCCTATTCCGTTTAAATTTGCGAATAACATTATCTTTCAATGATAGACCTATTACTGACAATTTGTTTGGGTACAAGGAAGAAAAACTTTTCATAACCTATAACTATGTAATAAACTTGCCACCTAGCTGACTTTAACGTGATGTCACCACCACACAAAATACATGCGAGTACTAGATGTCCAGGAACTTGATACCACTGACTTGGAATATGTACTACCACAGCGGGATATATACGGAAGCCGGCGTGCGTCACTATATACGAACTGTGCATGGATACAAATCGTTGTGACCATCGGGATCCGGTATATAAATGATTCACAGCTTACATTTTACTGTCGTTCACGGACAAATATAGTATCTGTGCAGGCTGCCAGACCTGCTAAGTTACAAGTAGAATGTACATGTAATAATGTTGCGTGGTAAAGTAATGCTTCCACAAATATATTTGTTATATACGTAAAGATTACATAATATGTATTGTTATTAATATAGTCCTGTGTGCATTTGTTATGGAATAATACCACTATAGGTCTCTAAAAAATTTTAAGCTGTATGGTGTTCATATTTTTCTGTATACGTCTCTCAGAGTATAGGCCTAATTGAAGTTTGCTATCACCTTTAGGCCTACACGTATACGTATATAGGCCCCACATGTATAGAAGAACGTGCGGCTTTGACATTAGGAGGCGTTTTACCTGAGGGAACTGAGAATACACGTCAGACGAGCTGATGTATGTGATGTGTTTGTCAACCAGAGCGCGGGTATTGTGACTCGGTTTCAAAAGCTAGACGCTTGCATGACCGTGTGACAGAGACTGTCTACGCCCTGTATTCCCCCCCGCAAGATGTATCAGTTGAACGGCCGTTTGAAAATGTCAGTTGTTGAAGGCAGAGCTTGCAGCTCGGGATAAATAGATACCTTTTTACCTGTCACATAGGTTAGGGATCGGGGTGTGCGGCCGAGACTGGTTCCACTAAATAAATAGAAACTAACAAAGCCAGAGATAATCAAACCTGGCAAATGCAACTAGAAAAAAAACATAGGTGGTAGTTACAGGGTTAATGAGCAAAGCAGCTGGCACAAGGTGTTACTCGGGTGCGTATACATGCACATATGTACTTATATGTAGGCTACCCATATTATATATATATATATATATATATATATATATATATATATATATATAGCTGCAAACTACATAGCTGTAATTAAACCAGCTTCAACGAAAAAATAACTATGTTCCATAATGCGACAGGAAGGTTTACCTGTCACCATGTAGAGGAGTATATATATATCGATATAATGCGTCCGTACCTGGTAGCTTCATATACGGTTGTTAACACATCTTCCTCGGAGTGTGTTATATATGAACAACGAACACTTAGTGTATATCATTCACTGTGGACCATTCTGACGGGGCAGGGGTGACCCCGCCTTATAAAAAGGACAGAGCTTTCCTTAGCTATACACTGATGGCCCATATATAATCAACAGGTAAAGTAACTGACCGGGTATAAATTCACATCTATACAACTCACTGCGAGGACCAGTTGTTCAGCAACGAGACTTGTGACAAAGGAGATAGCTGGTGAAATCTGTTGGACCAGTGACGGATTGTGGCCCTATATAGCGCTAACACAGACTGACTCACGGTAAGATCCCCAGCCTTTAGAACAGGTAAATCTCTCTCATACAACACCGTAAACTCCTACCTGTTACATAGGCGGCTTCGGCTGACTCGGTGTTCTCATTATATGTCGATTGAGTGGTTTTACTTTATATACCCCACTGCCCCTCTTCCCTAAAAGGCAATGCTCGGAAAGGCGGGCATTGTTCGTCTGTTTCCGTGCACCGGAAAGTACACACCTCCCAAATATGGGATGACGTCCTTTGGGAACATTGGACCAATGAAAAGCGTAATCCATATGCATGAACACTCTTTGTCATGAGGACGGTTATTTTTAGAAGACACGGGGAATCCCCCGTTAAGCAAATGACAACACTGAGTCTTGCGTACTTTGCTGATCTCATTCCTTCGTGCTACGATAAGAAAACAAACGATAGCGAAACAACAAAAAGTGACGAGAACGATTAAAATAGATTTATATTTTATTTTTACCATCAGATGCTACATTTGATTGTAAATCTTATCCTTAATATAATAAGCTTTGCAAAGCAATGGAATCGTTAAATCTACAAAGTTTAAATCACTATATTTGAACGTGACAATCTTGCTTAACTAAAAAGGTGCCTTACACAATTCACCAACAAGTTCTCTACTGATGCACTACGTCATGAGAATGTCAATTTTGGACGGGTACTTCACGAATATTACTCACTATTCCTCCCCTAAAGTATATAATTTAGCGCATGGGTGGTTGTGGTTTTACCTGTACATTGGCGACATCCATTAAAAAGACATGATGCTTGCGGAAACTGACGTAGAAATGTATTAGAAACTAACACATGTAGGATCGATCCTTGTTTATTTAGTAGATGATATCAACAATCGAGGCATTTCTTTTCTAGACGACTTAAATTACAAGCAAACCCTTAAAAATGAATCTCGATTACCAGAACCACATAAATTCCGGTCCATGCTTTTCTTCAGAGTTGATAATGATGAAGATTGTTAAAATTAGGTGTTAACTTTTATTGAATTGTTTTACCAAGATTTACATCTACAGGCTATTTTCACCATATCTTTTGGCGCGTTCCTCCGTTAATCTGTCGCCAAGCTAAAATCGGGATTGATTCTTGTTTGTTTGGAGGAGTGAAACATGTCTCTACTGGCATCGGTTATTGAAAACGACTAAACTAATTTATACACAAGTTAATTCCAATGGCTTTTGTTATTCCAAATCTCTCGTAGTTCCTTAACAGACACAAAGTAATCTACCCCGCCCTTTCTCTGCCAAGTAAGTCACAGAACAATACTCTTTCGGACACCTCCGTAGTTATCTATTAGCGCCACCCATCCCCAGGCCCCCAACAAGCCCATTTGACCAATGTCAACGGAATTAACCCAGTTATGCACCCCACTGTGACACCCGATTAAACACGACATTACTATTTCCTACGGTATAAATGAAGTTTTTTTTTTCAACGAGAGGCGTAGTATGTACATATATATCTCCCCTTGTTAGCATTTTTATCACCATTTATATTGAATATTACTAGATGTATATTAAACACGACAATAGTAGTTTGCCATGGTCACTGAAATTTTTACATTGAGAGACGTTCCATGTGTACGGAGATATCTTCATTATAGTTATCGTTTGCTGTTTCTTGAATTTTAATTTCATTGACTTTAAATGTACATCCACTAGCCGCGAAAAAGCAGCATTGATGTAAATTCCCCCAAGGTTTATGAAGTGCTGTACACATCATCAGATTATGCAACAGATTTATTTGGATGTTAATATCGTAACAACGTTACGCTGATTGTAACAACGTACTTATGCTTGAACAGGTACTTGTATAACAAAAAGATTGGAAATATAACACGAAATGGTAGTATTTAAGCCAGACTATGGATGATTTAGCATGAGACCATAAAACGTTTTATTTATTTTTTTTCACTTCATAGTGTATGACTATTTTCAGATAATATATTATCAAGCTTGGATGAAACATTTTTCAATCAATAAACAAATAAAGAGAAGACTGATATCTGAAATCAGTGTGATATTACTAAAAATGGGTGGAACAAATCTCTATATATGTTATTTTCACCATATTTTTTTGAATATTTTTCATACACTATCCGAAGTTTAAAATCATCACTTATAATGCACGAGTCAATATAAGAGCTTTTTACTGATACATATTTTCCTTTGCAGGGGCTAAAAAATTCATGACCAATCTTTGTTTAACCAGGTGTGCCAAACCCTTACCCATTGCAAGATTTAGAGTGGGTGACGTGGGTTTGTGTAATATGATTCAAGTGTATGATTCAAGTGTTACGCGATAGCTCTTTTGACTGACATTTTCCTCTCAGAAAGCATTACAAAGAGGTGCGACAACACCAGGGGTGCACATCAATTGCTATATACACACGAAATCAAGCTGAACTTTATTGCGAACATACGGCTTTAGTTCATATCCCCTACCATACAGCGTTCTGTCTGACGTGATATAGCATAGTTTAAATGTTTCGCCTTTTGTAACATGCCCAACAATATGTTCTACTTTATCATTGTGTACAATACTGAAGACTGTTTGAAAAGGCCTTACATATAGCACGAGATTTAAGGCATAGTGAGTTTTGACTGACGATTCTTTCGCTTGTGGATGCAATTATATATAGACTGATGCAAAGTATGAAACATTTATATCTTTGCGCAATAATCACCAACTCAAAGCTTAGCAAGTATATATATATATATATATATATATATATATATATATATATATATATATATATATATATATATATATATATATATATATATATATATATATATTGATAAACAGTGATTTAACTCATAGTCAATCGAATAATAATATTTAAGCTTAATCCGTTTTTAAAATAAGTGATCAAACGTCAGACTGAAAGTAGATCGCAATAGCCTGCAAAGTTAAAATTTTAACAATTTTTTCATGTTGTCTTAATCCCCACACAAACCTTACTAATTCTTTTAAGTTCGAATTATGTTCTTTTCGCAACATGGTATTGGCATGTAAATATACGTGTACATTTAATGTATTGATTATTTTGCGTTAGTGGGAATGCTTTAAAAGTAAAGCTGACCTTTAACGAATTAAGATTTTTTTCCCCTAACTTAAGCTCATTTCATGAAATAATCTTTTTAGAGGATTTAATAAACAGACATACGGAAACAAAAGAACACAGTATATACACATATACGTTCCGGATGTCTTCACCAAAGTCACATTGATGTGTTAGGCCAAAAGAATGGTTGTGTTTTTTTTACCAGATCAGTGACAACCGTATTTTCAAAGCAGGAGGTGTTTGCTGGGGAGATAAAATACTGAGATATACATGCACTATAATATGCGATATACTTGATCATGGACAGGGAAGAATGTTTTTTACAATTTTTTTTTAAGACATACATATATGCAAAATTATGCAAACATGTAACACCTGTTTGGCAATTTCACTTCTGGCAGTTCCTTTCCGACCGATTGCAGCCTGAATTATAACAACTAATAATTACGTCAAGGAGAAACAATGAGAAATATATTTCAACAAAAGAGAAAGGTATATGCGCTTCCTGGTTAACGAATTATTGGTTGTGGCCCTTAAACAAATATACGCGTGACATTTATATTTGTGTAAAACAATAAACTTTCATGCAAGATGGTGTTAGTCGAGTGGTTTTAAAATCACTACACCTGTAGCTTTATTAATGACAAACGACCTACCATTCAAGTTATATTTAGTACTTATATATATACAGATTGTCTGGACGGCTACTAGTCCTAGTTTATGGTAGCTTGTATACATCACCATGAACCAAAACTGTCACATTGCAGGTAAGAAAAAAAAGGAACTGTAGCCACACTTGTTCTTTAAATGTATCTGAAACAAGAAAGTCGTGTTTAGTTTATGAGCCGTGGAAAATCTTTGAAGAAGCAGTCTCCATGAAGTAGTGTACTTCTTACTTATTGCTATTTTTTTATTTATTTATTGTATTTTTTTCTTTCCTGCGCGTCATTTTGTAAGCTTATGTTGATTCTACAGATTATCATTTCACTACAATGTATGTTAAGATGCCCGCACCCCATACAATATATATCATAGTTTAACTCAGTAGAATGAACGCCTGAAATTCCGGCTCTGTATGAGAGCATGTAACAGTGCGCAAACACTGCTAAAAGTGCCATGAATACTAGGTATAAATTCTACGCTGAATATTGCTCAAAGATGGTCATTCCCAACCATAACTACATTCTTACCGAAGAAAGATTGACTGAAGTCTATGAATGAAATAGTTTTGTAAGGGTTTATGAAGAAACACGAGTGAGACAGAATATAAACCAGTTAAGATAACCTGGAATTAAAAGTAGCTTTAAAACACCAAATCTTTCTTGAGACGTATATATATATATATATATATATTATATATATATATATATATATATATATATATATATATATACGTACATAAATCCATTTTTTACAGGCATATACACTATACAACTGGTGTCCTACCATTAAATGGACTTCATAAACCATTGATCACAATAAAGGTTCTTATGGATAATAAAAGATGCAAACAAACCCACTAACTGTGGAAAAGATAACAAATTTATATTAGTACATGCATGTCATCGAGAAATATTCACGACTTGCCGGAAAGATGCATTCAACAGGTATTCAGTTCAAGGTGATTAGTTGCTGATCTGAAAAGATGTCTGTTCTGCAATCGTCTAAAACTTAAGGTCAACACTAGTATTATTTTGTTTATGC